>NW_020523818.1:0-107885 GCF_003368295.1 Carassius auratus | reverse complement strand
GTTCGTGCTTGTCTCCACCACAAGTCCATCTTGCACATTGTCTTTGCTCACCTTCTCCCACATCTCAAGCGTCAGCTGTTTAAACGGATTGCCCATCCAGCCAGTTAACCTTCCTCGGCGATGAGAGCTATAATTGGTTTACTATAGAAATGGAAGGGGATAATCCTTCTGTTTGATTAATGCTCGTCTAATCAATTGGTGTCTGGCAAAACCACCCCTCTGGTCACATTTTGCAAAAAGGAACAGCTGGTTTTTCAAAAGGTCAGACTGATGCAGGGCAGACGGTGTCACCCAGAATGATAGATCGAGCAGCGGACGTCAAACCACTCAATGATTTGTAAGAGGATTTTGGCACGTTTGCTGTTTTTTGATCCCATTCACGTTTCTGGGTGGGCTTGTGTTTTGCTGCCCAATATTATAGCAATCTACACAACAACACTACTGCAATTCAGCTTTAGCACGATGCAATTCAAGTAGTAATTTGCTTTATAGTTTATATCATATTAAATAGGTGGGCTGATCACTAGATTTCAGAACAGAGCTTTAGTCATGATGAATCTAAACTAAACTGCTCATTGGTGTTGCATGAAATTTTACAATTAGGAAGCTCACCAAAGTGCATTTATTTAATCAAAAATTGTGAAGAAAAAAATAATTTTAAATAACTGTTTTGTTTTTTAATATATTTTCAAATGTAATTTATTTGTGTCTTGAAAATGTGAATTTTCAATTTTTTAGCATCAAATGATCCTTCAGAAATGATGCTGATGTGCTGCTCAAGAAAAAAAATTTTTTTCTAAATGTAAAACAGTTAATATTTTATAGTATCTGCTCAGCATATTTGTTGAAACCGTGAGTTTTTTTTTTTTTTTGAGGATTAGAATAAATAAAAAACAAAAACAAACTTTGTTTGACAGTTTATTTGACAGAAATCGTTTGTAACATTATAAATATATATTTACTGACATTTTTTATTGAAGTGAATGCATCCTTTCTAAATAACTGTATTCATTTATAAATCATATTTACCTCAAATCCTCACCCATATCTACCTCGAAACCTCACTAAAGTGACTTGTGTCTTCTCTTTTGTAGCATGCAATTAAATATTCTCATGCCACCAGTTATTTTTGTGTATTTTCCAAAACTTCAAAAGACCAATGGAATGGAATTTGCATCACATGACCAACCGTCTGCTTGAATGCTAATGATCATTGATATAACCCCTCCCTTCCCTGACCTTTGTCCAATGGTGTATCCCACATATTGACTACCAGTCTTATGAATTTGTCTTTGTTTTAAAAGCAAATGAGCAGTTTCGTTCATATCTCAAGGCATTCATCTCTTTTATTTTTTACTCTTAAAGAAAAGAGTGGCACAAAATCACCCACCATTTTTCACGTCTTCTCATCTATCTTTATAGAGCTTCTTATTGTTGGAGTGTAAATCAAACGTGACGTCCATTTAAGAAGTTCGACCACAGTCATTCTTCTTACACAACGCCAGAACAAACATGAAATATATTGTCCGTTTTTATAGATTCTTGGTGAACAGTTCCTTATTTCACCGTTGGGTGATCAGCCGTGATGTGAAACATTACATTTTTTCATTGATTGTTATTGATTACAATCCTCGGCCTGTAAAATTAAACCGACTGCAGCGCTGCAAATGCTAAAATTCTTTTAAATCCTGGATTAGTCTTAGTCTGTGTTATACGAGTTGGCTTTCGATATTACCCAGAGGATATTGACAGCCCACTTTCAGCTGCAAATAATCGACCACTGAACACCCAAACAATGCTAAGCATAACCCATTATTAGAAAAATACATTCAGCTTCAGATGTGAATTCACCCCACACAATTCCCCAACAATAGCTGTCTATCCTCTTACTATCCATACTGGATTAATGTCGCATTCAGGAAAAGGCTACAGTGTGATCTGTTTCAATCCTAACACTGCAAGGCTCGTATCTTGGCACTCTGCATTGACCCCCCAGTCTGCTTTCCGGCAGGAGAAGGGCTTAGACTTCAGGAATTAAAGCTATGGAGGGGGCGGCATGGGTGCAGACGGGATTATGGTGCAAGTCTTCAAAGATTTCCACTTCCAAGATTCTGAATTCTGGCTCCTCTAAAGAGTCATGTAATTCACTCTTTCTCTCAAGTCTACTGTCTTACAGCTGGTATGAGCTTTGTGTTAGACTATCTTCTTGGATCTTGTTTGCCAATGGCGCCATGAAGTAGGGTTCGACTGATACTAACATTTCGGCTTATATATATTAAATATGTGTTGAACTACATAATCATGGAAAATGATGCAGATGTGTCTTGCAAACTTCTAATGACAGGTTGGCTTAGAATAGCAAGGTCCTTCATTGACCAAAAAACGTTGAAATGTCCTTTGGTGTAACAGAAAATGTCCTCCCATGTGACGCCTGTACTGTCACACCACAGGACAAGGTCTCTTTAAAAAGCATTTTAAATAATTAAATAAGATTTATTTAACTCCTTTTTATTCTTAAAAAAAAAAATGCATCTTAAATGCAATAATTACATTAATTAAACAAATTTTCTGATGTTTTTATAGAGAACTTGTACTATTATAAAGTGTCATGAAAATAAGTATAAACTTATGTGAATAAACTGAAGTATAAACTATTTAAAAAATGTAAAAAAAAAAAATAATTGAACTAGAAAGTTAGTGACCTACATATTTTCTCAAAGATCAGACTTCACACTACATAAACACATGCTTTCTATTTGAAATATTATTATTATTTACAACAAAATTATTTTACAAATAATTCTCTCTCTCTCTCTCTCTCTCTCTCTCTCTCTATGTATTTTATTTATGTATTCTTGCAGCTCAAACAGAGCATGGTGCTTGCAACGAAAGGTCATAGGATAAATTTTCAGGGAATGCATGAACTAATAAATAATGTATGCCTTGAATGCAATGTGTAAGTCACTTTGGATAAAACTATCTGGTAAATGCATAAATGTACATTTATTTAGTTAGTTACTTTATTTATTTTATATTATTTATTATCTATTATTTGTTATCTTTTGTAGGCTGATTTTCTGTACCAAAACCATAAATGGCTGAATGTTTTATGGCCAAAGACTTTATCTACAGTTTTGTTTCTTTAAATAATTCAAAGCGTTATTCATAGCTACCTACTTCACACCCAGCACTTTTAATTCTGTTCATGAATTCATTGATTGGATCAATAGCCACCGTGAATCATTCGATTATTTGGATTGCAATGCTACAGTAAAGCAGCTACAGGCCGGTATAAGCAGCTTGACAGCTTTATCCTCCACAATCAATTTTCTCTTGACCAGGCATGAGGAATATATGACTTTTTCAATAATTCATTATGTTATGCAGCTTGAAAGCAGGAGAGCAACGATTCAGCCAAGTATGTATACAGAACAAGATGTGTGGCAGGCAATTAATATCAATTACAGTAAGCAAGGTCACTAGAATGAGCACAGTTAATGTGAAATAAACTCACTTCACACTTCACTGAGATTCACTGGCTCTAATGAGAGAAGTGAACGAATACGTTTGACGTGTGACTGGTGCGGTAACTGCTTAAAGGGATAGTGCACCCAAAATTGAAAACTGAATCAGGAGAGAAATATGCACTCATCAAGCACCAGAGGAAACATTATTGTCAATTTTGCACTGTATTTTAGCTAGAAGCTAAATTATTGTAAAATTATGTATTTTAGTTAAGATGCCTTAAAGGTAAATTGGTTTCTTACAAACATGCACTTTTTCACAAGACGTTAACTGATGGACTGGAATCGTACTGGTGGATTATTGTGATGTTTTTTCAGCTTTTTGGACTCTGTTTGCACCCATTCACTGCAGAGGAACCATTGGAGAACAAGTGATGTAGTGCTAATCTGTTCTGATGAAGAAAAACAACATCAGGGTAACTAAGTACATTTTCTGAAGTAACTGTTCCTTCAAGACAATTTTGATTTTAAATAAACAAGGTGACATGCAAATCTGCAAAAACCTCATGTAGTAAGATATGCACCAAGAAAAAAGTTTTATTCCTAGTTTCCTTGGGAATAATTGGTAGTTTTTTTTTTTTGTTTTTTTTTTGGCTCTTATTACATTTTTTTTATTTAAAAGAAAGAACCAAAGAAGCCTTATGTCACAGAATTTTTTCACACATACTGTATACTCCACCCTCTCAGGGACAGTAAACAGTAAATGAATTTACTTTGTGCACCTCGTTTGATAAGCGTGTACAATAGAAGGGCAGTGGAGTGGTCCACGCAGTGTTATGTAATCAATATCATTGGTCATTTGGAACTAAAGGGGCTGCCAAGCTGCTGACTGAAGCACTGTTTACACATTTCCTTCCCCCCTACCTCAGGATGCCGCCACCAGAGAAGAAAGAGACGACGGAGCAAATAAAGGACTAATCTTTGTGGGCCAATGGTGCGGTTTAATCCGAGCTAGTCCGAGTTGATTGAGGATGCTTGCAAAAGCACCTAAGCCCATGACCCATGTCACAGCCCTCCAAGGTCACGGCAAAGTCGCTTATCTCTGTAAATCAAAACTGTCGGCGTGAACAATGGGGGACAATTTCAATTAAAGTGTGTTCGGGGACCACAGAAACACTGGAGAACAAGCTAAATGACTTTGTGCTCAGAGTGTATTGCAGTTCAGAAGTCCAGGTCAGGCCAATTAAAAAATTAAGTGAGGTTTTGATTTACAAATGTGCCACTGGAAGACAAAACCTTTAAGTGTTACACCTTGTTTAATTGATTAATAAGTGCACACTGTTATTTAAATTTTATGCATTTATTTGTTATTTATTGTTTTTTAAGTATTTTAAAAAATATATTACACAGATTATTTGTTTGGAATGTTTTACTATTTTATTGGAGTATGTTTATTGGATTATTGGAGTACATTTTACTATTGTAGTTTTTCTAATTAAAAATTATAAATTTGATTTAACTTGTTACATACCATTTCTTTGTAATTGTATGCTAAATTTACTGTCAATCAATTTCTGAGTAAAAATTGCTAGTATTTTGCTAGTATAAAGAAAACATTTAAAGAAACAGCAATACATGGAATTAAATGTGAAATTTGGAATATAAATAATTTTTCCAGTGTACATTTAATATGGCAAAATAATTTCTCAAAACCAGATTATATTCCTTTTCAGAGTGATATCAGGTTTGCCGCACACCACATATCCAAATGCCATGGATGTCATCTTAATAATGCCAATGCTTCTGGCAAATTTGCAGAACATTAGCATCGTGGTGGTGAGTTCTGCACCAGAAAATGTAGTTTAATTATCAGCTGTCACCATAACCTGCCAGTTTTGTGTTTTGTGAAACTAGCAATTACTTACAACTACCATGTGTTACTGGCAAAATGAATATTCATTTTGATATTTTGATTCGGAAAGCATTACTTCCATTCAAATGAATGCTATTTGGCTCAGAGGTTCAAATCTTTGTTGTTTGTTCAAAGGTTTCGCCTCAGGCTGAGTGATGCTCTCCAGTCTACTGGAGGGGAACGTCAGCGTTTCCGCACTTATCTTTTAATCACGTTTGCCTAAAACCTAATTGGAAAAATAATAGGGCCTCAATTTATTTAATGCAGATCTCAGCATAATTCAAGACACGCGGAGGTAACAATCTGTATTTGACCCATATCGCGGAACTGATTCAAATGAGAATGTTATGCAAATTAGAATAAAAATAGAATTGGTTCCAAATTATCAAATAGTGAATGCTAAAATACAAAAATCATTCATTTTAAGTTTGAATAGTGCTTCAAAAAGACAAGATAATCAGATACCTGTTGTGCGACTCGCACTTAAATCTTTTGTTGGTGTTCAAAGCCACATCACCTCCTGTGTCACAATATTTTTGTGCTGAGAATTTGCTTGATCTAAATGGTAAGTGGTTGTAATTAATTCAGATGATTTCTTTGCAATTGCCTCATGCGTGAATTATCTCCATTTGAGTTCTGTTGAATGCCTGCCAGGAGACGGATGGAAAGAACAAACTGAAAGCACAAAGACACAGAATCATTAGTGTTTGCAAGCCAGCACAGCATTGATTTCCCTCAAACATTTCAATTTGGGTTTGTTCTAAACATCTAGCTGCAAGTGTTAGAAAATTCTAAATATAGTGAACTAGACCTGTGGGCTGCTTTTATAGTGCATGTTTGATATTCTTGGAGCTTAACAGATTGATCCTTCTATAATATACATATATTTTTTTTATCCTCCACAGAAAAAAAAACAGCATAAAGGCTTTGAACGACATGATGGTGAGTAAATAATGTCAGGATTTTTAATGTTGTGAACTTTTTAAAATTCCAACTGACATTTAATAGAATGTTCAGCATTTAAAATATGTTCGATGGAAATGACATCACTGCAATATTTAAATACTTCATTCTGATTGTTCTTTTTGGATTGGTATCTGCCATGCACAGTCAACAAAAAAACAACAACAAAAATATTTCCTGAATATCATGTTAAAAGCAAATCATTTTATGCATTTTCAAAGCCCAAAAGCTCAGCTTAGGTAAAACCGTGTCTTAGTTCTTTTGGTTTGGGTATACAGTAATTTGTAATATTAAACAAAGTTTTTGCATCTTTAAAAAGTTCATTTCTAAACTGTTGGAACATTCATTGGTGATTAAATGTGCATTAGTCCAATGATTATCAATTTAGAATTATTTCAATTATTGACCACTTTACCTTGAGTTAGTCCTTGTGAGATCCGATCCTTATACTTTTAGTCAAGTTAAATTATTCTACATGTCTAAGTTCTGAAACATAAAATCTCACACCCACTGAAGTCTATTAAATAATGGATTTCATCACCAACCAGCCACTTTTTTCCTTATGTTCTCTCTTTTTCTCCAATGGGCTCTTGCGATTGGAAACGCAGACTCCGCAGTGTCAAGCAAACCTCTGAACCTCAGTCGGCGAGAGCAGCGGATGGGCCATGGGACAAAGGATTAAAAGACTCTTCCTGACAAGACGAACTCTCACGTAGGCCGGCACACGATGAGTCATTCGTAGCCTCGGGCAGCTGCTCATTTGTGGTTTGGCTGATTGAAGAGGAAAGACACGAACTAACAACTGATCTGAAATCCATAAGTAGTTCCGACCGCAATAAAATCTTTTCCAAAGTTTAGATGGGTCTTGATGGGGAAGTTTTCCGACCTTGACATGACAGCTGACAGCTGCATGATGCACTGTCTGGACTTAATGTACATTTGAATCCTTAGAGGTCCCTACAGTTCATAACATGCAATTAATAATTCAGCCAAAGATTAGAATTCTGTTGTAAATTATAATCTACTCACTCTCATGTTATTCCAAACCTAGATTGTTTTTGTTTTTTCCCTTTGACCTCAAAAGGAAATGATTAGCAGAATAACTGCGCAACAAAAGTAAAAGGCTACTAGGGTAATATGCTAAAATGAACTAGTTTGCATGTGTGGAAGCTTGTATCAGCTTCAAAATAAAAAAAGAAGGTAATCGTTCACCACAGATTAATAAAAAAAGTTAGTTTTTTTTTTCCTCTCAGAATTGTGAGAGATAAATTTGCAGTTGCGAATAATAAATTCAGAATTGTGGGATATAAACTCACAATTTTGAGAAAAATAGAATTCTGACTTTTTTCTTTGGAAATATTCTCTAAATTTTGCACTGGTTTTTGGTTTCCACCTTGAAATTAAAAATAAAAATGTAATTGGGACTTTCTGTCTTCTAGTCTCTTTTTCTCACAATTGCAATTTTTTAATCTCAATTGACTTTTTCTTCTTAAAATTACAAGTTTATAACTCACAGTTCTTATTTTTTTATCTCACATTTCTGCCTTTTTTCTCAGAATTTAAAGGGACAATAAGTAACTTTTTAGGTATTTTATTATCTAAAATCAATATTTTTATTCATAAATATGCCCTCAATGGTGTACAAATACCTATGCCAATGTTTAAACTAATCCTCGTAAATGAAGAATTTATTATCTTTATATACATGGGACGGGTAGGTCGACGGAGGCTTCCATGTAGTTCCGCCATCTTGTAAAACTATAATAGCAGAGAGGGACAAAAAGTACTAAGCCAACGCGTTTCCACAGCGCGTTTTCGGTCAGAGCCAGAAACGCAGGTGCAGAGCAGTGAGAGGCGCTTGAAACTGCACCGGCAAGTTTAAAAGTCTGGATTGCATTCTTATTATGGACCATACATATGCCGCGCCACAGGAGAAGAAAACATCGTCGCCAAAACAGTCAAAAATAGAACGTAAAAGGAAATGTGACCGTAGATTACAGAAAACAAGAGTTAATGTCAGGGAAGCTTTTTCTAGGTGGAAAGAGCTAATGCTGGATAAAGATTTCAAAAGAGACGCTGAAGTGGCCTGTTTTCTTCTCGACAGGTAAGTCAGTGTTTGATGATGATATCTAACAATGCACATAATTCAGAAAATATAACGAATAAAGAAGACATAACTACTAATTACAATATTTCATGTTTTCCACAGTCAGTAATTCATACTATAACATTCGTTTGTTAGTTGTCATGTTGCAGTTTGTTTGAAATAACACACCTGTTCACCTGAAGGAAAACTCGACGAAGTGCTATTAGAAGACATCCTGTCAAAGCTTTTTGGTACATATCGCCTACCGTAGATGCAACGCGCATTTGAAAAAGCGAGGCGCTGGAGATCAAAATTAGTTTGAATGCAAAATACAATTTCACCACTAGATGGGAGTAATTCCTACTTACAGTCCCTTTAATATAGATATAAACTGGAAACTTGCGAGATATGAAAACAAGCTTTGTTTTGTTAATAAAGTGTAATTAGTTTGAAAGTCGCCCATTCTGCCATTGCTTCAATTTGCACTTCCACTTATCATTTTGTGGTTGATTATAAGATAATGCAAGGTTATAAAATTCTCAGTCTGTGTAATATCAAAATGTATTTTGTAGCTTATTATAAAAATAAACAATTATATTGAATAGATACCTCCAGAAGGCCATTCACACTGTGCAAAATCAATGCTGCAACACAATAAATGTATTGTGGTGACTAATTCCTTTGATTTGTATTTTGCTAACAGGTTTTTTCGCCAATGGGGACGGATGTCTTAATTGGAGAGGAAATGGAATTGTACAGCTGTGAAGAAGATGACACGGACCTCTTCCTCCCCGCTTTGCCTGCAGGGTTCTAGATGATTTCATTCATTGGCAAGTTGGCTGCTGCATTCATGCGGTCCTCCTGTGATGTTTCATTATGTTCTCAAACAGAAGAGCTCTTTGGTATGGAAATAACTTTTCAAATGGGAAAATCTCTCTCTTTCTGCCTCCAACACACACTATACATGCAAATGAAACCTAAAAAACAGTGACATGTTTCTGTTACATTTTTGGAGAAGCTTTCAGAAGTCATGCTCAGGTGAAAATAAGACACAGGAGACTTTCTCAAGCTGCAGCTGAAGGATTTTCCCAAGCAAACTAACTAAACGTAGCAGTAGGTGAGCAAGACGCATTTGGCCTGTAGTTTGAAGACAACTGAACAGAATAAAGCAAAAAAATACGTTTGTGTTTGAGTAAACCATACCATGCTGTTTTTCATGAGTGTGGAAAGTATTTGTTCCTGTGGCTCAAGTGGTAGAGCATTGCCCTAGCAGCGCAAGGTTGTGGGTTCAATTCCCAGGGAACATGTTACGGAAAAAGCTACTTTGGATAAAAGCGTCTGCAAAATGCATTAATTTAACTTTATTTATTTTTTGACTGACTTGACTGATTTAATAAAATAATAAAATAAAAAAACAAATACTGTCAGTACTGAAAAATACCCACAAATCATAAATATTATAAAAATCAAAAATTTTACTTTTTATTTGAATTCTGACAGATTTGCAGTGAGATTTATTAATGATATATTGAAATTATATAGAAAATCAATTGCATTAACTTATTTATTTAGCTGTTTACAGTGCGATAATGAAAATTCAACAGTTATTGCGGTTTTTATTCTATTTATATCTTTTGATTATTGTATTTACAATTGTAAATAAATGACTTACACTTATTTAATATTTCATCTGACAAAGCTATTATATAACTTCAGAAGACCCTGCAATATCGCACATGAGTCATATAAACTCTTTTTATTGCGTCTTTTTTTGTCAATTTTCTCAACAGCCTCCATCCCTGCTCACTTTCACTTCCAGAACATTCTGCCCCAAATCTTTTGTATTCTGTGAAAGAAAGAGAAAACGTTTGGAACAACATGATGATATATTAATTTAACCAAGCTTTATTTGCATAGTACATAATGATCAGATATCATACATATATCAATACCATTTTGATCTTTAAGAATTTCCACTAATGTGAAGCACTTGCTTTACGATATAACCCCTGTTTGATGAACGAAGATGAAACATGCCGTTTATCATAACGTGTCTTTCCCAGCATGCCTCCAAATCTCACTTTCAACGGCGTACATTACAGACAGAGCCCATCTGCTGAGGTCAAACCTAGAGTCACAGCGCAGAAAGCTGATGAGAGAATAAATTTGTCCCAGTGGGAAAAACAGAAGCGCGTATGTGTGTGTGCATGAGTGTATACAGACCCTGAGGTGGGAATGCAGGTACGCGAAACTGCCGAGAGTCAAGACGCCCAGGAGTGAACCCAGCTCCACCGCAGTCTTATTGATGCTGTTGCCACAGAAACCAGGGTCGAAGGGCTCAAGCACACACACAAAAGCACATCTGTGTTCACCTGCACACACACACACTCAGTCATTGTTATTCTCAGCCACTCTCGATTGTCTGCAAAAGGGTTAGTGCTTTTAAACAAGAAGCAGGTTTTTTGAAGAATCCATTTAGATTTGAAAAGAAGAAACCACTGTTTGCAACAAAAACCTGAAAGAGACCTGAAATGAGGGGTCAGGTTTTTGTGCCCGGCGAATATGTTTATAGCACTTGCGGTTGTGAAACAGACGATCGCTCCCCACAGTCTAAAACAGGGCTGTATGTAGAAGTAGGGTGAACATGAAAGTCCTGGTGGAGAGCTCTATAAGACTCATCCCGCCTGAAGCTAAAACCTGTCTCAGATATTTCAGCTTTGAGTCCCCCATGAGCCCCTTTTCATGTTGGTGCAGCTAAGAGCCTCATAACCCACAGAAGAAAGCGTTAAGCTTCCAGCGTGAGAGGGGCTGGGAAAGAAACACCTTATCAATCACGCCGCCGCTCTACCAGCTCTGGATGGAACACGCTATCAGGGGTTTAAAACTTTACAGGTCGTCCAGAAACTCCAATCGCTGTAAGGCGCACTTGAGATGGCTGGAAGCTTGATTGTTGTTTGCTGTTATATTGGGCAGGTTTGTCTCCCAGTGTCCTAGGTTCACAATGAGTGCCCACAAAGAAGTCTAGAATGAAAAATTATTTTTTTTTACATTTTTTACTGTGCACTTTTGTTTGTTTGTCTTGCACTGAGATTGTAGTGAATGTTTTTTTTTTTTTTTTTACGTCAAGTAATCACTGGCTTTTTTAACACATACTTTGTAGTCTCTTATCAATAATCAAATGATCAGGTTTTCATTTTTAGTGTTTAATTATTATTATTATTATTATTATTTTAGAGCTGACAGAAATAGCAACTTAAAGCAATGTTCGAAGTCTCTTAGGTAGATTTTAGTCAATTTTAAATCATCCCATTAATCTTAGCTTTGTATATATATATACGTTTATATATATATATTAAAGCCCTTTTGGATAAACTTCAGTTCTGGATGAATATGTTTTGAGCTTAGATTTGACGATTGGTCGTTTTAGATGTGAAAAAAAATTACAATAATTTTTTTAAGTAATTACAATAATTTAAAATAATCATTTTTACTAAATAATTATAATTAATAATAATAAAATAAAAATTAATAATTAAATGCTATGAGTGAGGGTCTGATTAGTGACATTGACTTTTGACCTTTGAATTTGCTATTTACAGGTTGAAATAAAATAATAATAATAATAAATAAAAAAAAAACGAATAATGAATAATAAAAAAGTACTAAGGTTGGACACACAACAAAATGATTTTCCATTTCAGTTGGTTTTACTATTTTACAGGTTAAAATATAAAGAAAATCCAAGAGATCTCAGACTTCTGGACTTCTGCTTGTACTTTGCTGTAGATCTGACAGAACAAACTTTTGAATAAGTTTGCATTACAGGTGGACAACAAATAGATGATGATGGCGAATAAATTAGGTTTTTCAAATATGGAGTCAACCATCCCTTTAACATCTATATTTTCCAATTATGTTTCTCTGAATTATTAGCAAATTGTTACACACTCCTCTTCATATGTAGTGCAAGGGCTAATATTGGCATATAAAAAAAGCATGCATAAAAATCCTTGGCATACTACATTCACCATACTGTGATTTAGGATGCTCTATTTCTATCCTCTCATGCATGTAGGAGGAAATTAGGATGCAGCGCCTGTCCAGATATCTTTTACTGCTTAATAATACACTAATAATGATTGTGAATGGCTTCTATTGTGTCCAGGTGCTGTCCTTTGGACAGGTGGCGGGATGCGTATCTCATGTATATGAATGAGTCTATTTATTTTTACCACATCGGTTCAGCCCTGATGGCACGCAGCTTGGATTTAGGGAATTCTGTCTCACCGAAAACAATGCCAGAGAAAAGATGCCAATAACCAAGTCCAACAGGAGTTGAGAAAAATTGCAGAGGGGGTCGAGTGTATTCAGGTATGTGTTTGTGTGCGTGACCCTGAGCTCACAGGTCTATTTGAGTCTAACCTTTTGGCGCAAGGATAAAATGGGATCTTATTTGAATACGGCCCACTGGGGAGCACAAGCCGACGTTTGCTCAGGTGTTATCTGAATGTAATTTAGTGTTTCAGAGAACATCCAACAATGTGGAGGAGATGGCAGCCCCGGCTTAGCATGCTCGTGCCGAGAAATTGGCACCACGTCTAAATGACACGGAAGTCTTGAATGATAAACAGGAAGCAGGCGCTGTAGCACTGCAAAACTCTGCTGTTTGGCAGCTCGGATCTGGCAGAGCCCAATTCCAATATGTTTCTCATCTGTCTCATCTCATCTGAGCGGAGAGAGAAAAGGAGACGGGCCGGGGGAGGGAGAGATGAGGTGCAGGTGTTGAGGAATAAGATCTGAGATGAGATTCTCAAAGGTCACAACCTGTATATCAACTCCACTCGCAGATACATTGAGACACCAAGCTCAGCCACTCACCCCGGCTGCCCTTCTCTATCCGCTGGATTCCACCGCTCAGAGCAGGCGAAATGAGAATAGGAGAGTGAAATGGAGAGTGTGTACGTGTGTGTGCTGGTCTTCTGAAATGAGAAGGCAAAATCCCCTCTCTTTAGTCCAATGGAAATTAATTTTTCAGTTGATGTTTACACCGCTTCCAAGTAGAAAGCACACAGAGTATCATTTTTTACCTTGCACATGGGACTATCAGGAGAGCAACCAGTGACATATTTATTTAATAAATTATATTATTAAAATATTACTCATTAAATCCAATTCACATCTCTGTCTACAAAAAGTAATTATAAGAATACAGTGCCAGACTGCTTAACGCAGGTTTTTATGTACGTATTATTTATAGTGGACTTCATTTTTGGATCATTAGTCATCAAATCCTCTGTAAACACCACAAGGGTAATGAGGGTCATGGTTATGGTGGTGTAGCTTTAATTTAGCTGAGAGCTCGTTAAAATCACCCACAGTGCATTTTGATACAAAAGCAACCAAAAGAGATGAAGTTGGCTTGTTTTAATCATTTTAAACCATTCTGACGCATTTGCTGAAAAGTTGCAAATATGGTCAATATAAATTTTAGGCCGAATTTTTATTTAAGATTGGTGATTGTGCATGATCCGGTTTTGTTGACTGCTGAATTTATTAAGTTCTGTGCAAAATAATATATTATAATGAAAATAATGATTAAACCAGGCAAAATAAGTCTTATGATAAAAGTTTGAAATGAAGAATAAAATGTGAAATAATTGTTTTCTTTACTTTGAATCAGAGTTATTAAAGTTAACTAAAAACAAAACATTTTCTTGCTTAAAATAAAATAAAATGTAACAAATAAAATAAAAAAGTAATATTTTGTCTCATTTAATATTGATCATTATTTCAATGCACTTAAATAACTAAAACTGAAACAGAAATAAAAATATATAAAACAATGTAGACGCAAGAAAAAAGTAAATAATTTTACTTTTACACAGTGTTGAGTACTCGAGACTCGGACTCGGTCTTGGACTCGGTCTCGAGACCGTATTTTAATGGTCTCGGTCTTGTCATGGACTCATGTGCATTTTGACTCGGTATTGACTCGGACTCGAACATATTAGGAATCGGACTTATGCCCGAGTCCACTCGAGTCCCAATCAAAATATTTCATGATTATTACTGTATGTTAATGTTTATTTAAATTGATGTATTTTGAGACATCCAATGACTGGTGATTTTCTTTTGACGTGAGACGTTAGGCCAGCGACACACTGGATGTGTGGCGCAAGCGTCTCAGCTGCGTGGCGTGTCTGTTTTTAATTCGGCTCCCATGTTAACAGGTTAGATCTTGCAGACTGCCTGCGTGAGACGCGCGGAAAACCCGTGCATGCTAGAAATAGAACCGATGCCTATTTTTCACGCGACACGCGTGCATGTTGGAAGCGTTTCCAGGCAAAAAAGTAAAATATGTTTATATGTCATTTTGTACACAAATACATATTAATTCATGACATTTTAATATTTGAAAGTCTATAGGTTGGCATAATAAAAAATAAAAATTAATTTAAAAAAATAAATTAATAATGAAGGATTTTCAAATATTGCACCTGTCAAACATACTCTATTGTGCCGTCAATACTGTTGACGGTGTCCTATCAGTAGGTGTGTAAAAAAAAAAAACAAAAGTTGATATTGTTGTCATGAAGACAAGAGCCTGGTTTTTCGGCGGCCTCCCTCTATGTCACCTACAGCAGCAGCAGCGCGCCAAGCGCCGCGTGCAGGCACGCTTCTGGTGTGTAAAGACACAGAAAACGCGAAGCAGCCACCACGTTTCTGGCACACAGCAGAGAAGCCACGCAGCCAGTGTGTCACCGGCCTTAAGTTACCCTCCTGCCATCCGCCTGTAGTGATCCCGCTTTCCAGGAAGCCACATTGCTACATTATTTCTCTCAACTGTGTTATTTTTACAAAGTAGGACAAAATGGTCACAGAAAAAAACCAAATATCGTTTAATAAACTTATATAATGAATACAGACAGTCTCAACACTAATCATCTCCCCCCAAAAACATGTCTGACAGAATGCATTGAACTTATATGGCATTTCATCCAGCTTTCTTCCCCTGGCACATACACACTTTTGCATGAAATTTTTCCTGGACAGTCAGTCGGCACTTGTGTGTATGCCCTCCGTAACTAAAAAAAAATCTTGGACTAGTGTGTATTTTACCCTGCATTAAAATGCACCATCCAGGGAAATTAGCATTAGATTATCCGTTGCTGTTACAGAAAGTGATAAAATGGTAACTGTTGTCAGTCCCCGCTTCATCTGCGCCAGTAGAGAGTGTTTTTAGTCGGGGTGGATTGATCATGAGACCACATCGTGCTTGGTTGGGTAGCAGGATGGTCTCCTCACTTATTTTTTTGAGAAGTAATTATGCCCATCTGTAATCTTCACAACATCTAAAGTGCACATAATCCAAGACATTGTAAGGATATTAGCAGTCATTAGTTAAGCTTCAAGGTTAAAAGTTATGTAAAAGCTGTTACAGTTGAACATTTACAGGTATAGTGGTACAGTAATGTTACTTGTACTAGAAAGGTTATATGGATGTGTATAGTGGTACAATGATTTTATGTGAAAATGAGCACTTAATATTGACAAGTTAAAATTCATAATACTAATAAAATTACCTTTACACCACATACTATGTGGCCCTTTTACCCTTTATTGTTTCCACCAAACATTTTACATACTCTTGAAGATTTCTTTAGGTCTTGTCAAAGACCCAATCTCTCTCGTCTCGGTCTTGACTCGGACTCGACCCTTTCTGAACTCGGTCTTGACTCAGACTCGAACCTTTCTGAACTCGGTCTTGTCTCGGACTCGACCCTCTCTGGACTCGATCTGGACTCGGACTCGAATGAGCTGGTCTCGACTACAACACTGCTTTTACATTCAAATAACAATGGAAAACATAAAAAAACTAGCTTAAAATATTAATAAAAAGTATAAAAGATGAAAAGTCTTGTCTTTTTATTATATAACACATTTATTTTATGTAATGAGTCAGAAAGATTGATGCAGTTATTTATATTTGTATTAACAAACAATTTCAACTGCAAGTCAGTAAATTTCTCTCCCTGTCTTCTCATTGTTTTCAATTCTTTTCTATTCCTGTGGTCAATACAATTCAACTTCTAACTCATTGTGATCACAGTCATATCTCATATTCAGAAGGTTCCTCAAGCCTGCTATGTGCAGGACAAACAAATAACATCTCGGTGCCTCTGCTTTGTGCGTACATGCTAAGAGTTCATGTCAACATCAATACTACATACATATATCATGAGCTGACATTTACACAGCATACGTGAGTGGGCAGAATCAGCAGTGCTTCATGGCTGGGGGAAATATGAGGTGTCTGACTGCTTTGTGCTGCTTATTATGACCTTTGGAGGCCGGGTTCAGTCTTCTATTGCTCCAGACGACAGGTTTAGACCTGACCTTTAACCAACTGCTGCCTCCCCATCACAAATATCGGCTGGAGCATCGTCTGTTTTTTTGTCCACTGGTTTTTATGATGTGGCATCATCTTCTTGTAAAGAATGTCCCAATACTTCAGATTTATGCAGTTGGCAGACGGTTTGATCCAAAGCAACATCAGTTGCATTCATGCTATAGTATACATTTCTATTAAATTCATGCATTCTCAGGAAAGTCTGGCTTTATTTTATTGGTCACACTCTATTTTAAAGTCCAATTCTAGCTATTAACAAACCATTAACCACGACTTTTGCCTTAAGAAACTTCAAATTTGCTGCTATTAATAGTTTGGAAGGTAGTTGTTAAGTAGGATTAAGGATGTAGAATATTATCATGCAGAATGTGTGCTTTATAAGTACTAATAAACAGACAATATGTTAATAATACTGTGAGACTAGTCTGTGAGAATTAGTCCATATACTAAAGTTTTACAGCTCTATATACATATTTTGTAGTATTTGCCTTTTTACATTATGTTGGTTTTCCAAATGTGCTCAAAAATATTTAGGCTAAATTTAAAATGTACAAATTTAACTTGCATATATAAAATGTACATCCATTTAGATTATATTGTTTTTAACAAGTTTAACATTTTAAAAACACAGGTTTATGTACTGATCATTAATAAATACATTTATATTTTTCCCCTAATAAAATCAAATATATGCAAATAATTAATAATAAACTATTACATGCTTTTTTGAATTCAGAACTGAGAAACAGACCAGGTTCTTATCCGTTTGATTTATATATATATATATATATATATATATATATATATATTTTTTTTTTTTTTTTTTTTTTTTTTTTTTGATCGAAAAGAAATTGAAAACCTACCAAAACAGCATTTTGTTTAGTTTAATTATTTACAAAAATATAGTTATAGTAGACTTTTATTTTGAAGTGTGTCTTTTTATTATCATCGTCTATTATCTACTTTATTTGACTGCTGGTTTTTACTGTTAGGATTCCTCTCCGTGACATGTTGCTTGGCTGGTGCCAGACCTTTTAGAAGCAAAATTGTTTAGAAATCTCAATCTGCCATACTGAGTTTGCTTGGGACCTCACGTTTTTGAGCAAATTGCATTTACAAATATTAAAAGTCAATTAAATGCTTAAATGCTGAAACATCTTATCCATGTTGAAATATTAGCAGTAAATCTATTGTTTCCAAAATATTTAGTTTTGAATATCATTAGTACAAAGATGCTTTTTAGACCAGATGGTGTAGTTCTGCATCAGCAGGGGCTAAACAGGGCCTTGACCCCTTACTTTGTTCATTATCCTCCCTATTTGCATCCAGGGATTGTTGTTTTGTTCATCTATTAGTGTGTTTATAATTCTATATTGGCTATAATACTATAAATATTTCAACACCAGGATGTTAAATTGTTGTCACATGACTCTACTTTGTTATATTTGATTAAGTTGCATCAAGAAATGAAAACAGATTTGCATTGATAATCCAAAAATGTCTTCAATTTTAGGAGCCAATGTCAAATTAAATGAGTTATACACATTGCATTGTGGGTAACTGATAAACAGAAAATGGAACACAAACTGCTTAAATTATGTTAAATTAGGATGGAGGGTTTGGTCAATATGTGATGAAGATTGTTGACCAGAATCTTGCTGCATAAGCTGTTGCAGAAGCCAGATGGGGCAAAGCGGCACAACATATGCTAATCTATTCAGCAGGGAAAAGCTCAAAATTAGCTTGATTATACACCTGCAGAACAGAGAACAGCACTGTTATGGATCTCATAAGTCCTTTAACAAAGCTTGTTTTATTTTCTTTCACACATAATGTGAAAGAGACTCACGCTTGCTCTGAGACACTGACCTTGACAAAAAGAAAAAGAGCTCACTTCAGCAGTTTTATTTTCCTTCTCTCCCCCAGTCTCTCATGATCATCTCCACACCTCTGCTCTCTTTCTCTCCCTCCACATCTGTCTGTTGTTTTCCTTATGCTCCTGACGCACAAGCACCAAAACTCTGCTGTGCCCGGGTGTGTTTACTCTCTGCACTGCATTTTGCATCGCTGTGTAAATATGTGATGTGCCTTTACACCACTGCATTATGAAACACCATGTTTGACCTGTTTCCATGAGCATCTAAAAAATTATTCACTGTTATTTGTTCAGATGAACTCTTAAATAATGAAATAACCTTAAAGCATTATTTTCTGTAGCAAACAACATTTTAAGACATTATTTGTTAATAATCTGCTAATATCTGTTAATAAATTGGTATCAAGCATAAAGTTTGATGTCAATGACAGCTATGATTTGATATGATATGATATGATATGATATGACATGTATTAAGGATTTTTTTATTTTAATAAAATTATTTTACCATGTCATAAAGACCTATTTCATAATATTTATATTATTTTAGTATATTAAATTTTTATTTTGCAGTTTTATGATGTCATTTTAAGGCATAATTTATTTTATTAAAATTATTAAATTAAGTATAAATAAATAAATAAATAAAGATTACGTTTTTCTGCCATTCTTTGATGTTCTATTTTAAGGCATATTTTACTAAAATATATATTTTTTATGTTATTATATTAAATGTATACGTTATTAAGTTACAGTTCAGTGCAATTTGTTCAAAAATTAGAATTTTTATCTATTAATCAATTTCCAAGTCATACTTCTGTAAAATCTTATAGCGCACAGTTTGTGTAGACTACTTTTATTGTACTTTACTGTGTTTCTTTGGAGCTTGACAACGAATGGTCACTGTGACAGTGTATTATGTTCCGTGGGAAAGAGCTACTAGAACCATCAAAAAGTGCAGCATCCGGGTTCGAAACAACATGAAGGTGAGTCAGTGTTGCCCGCGGAATTGGGCTACTTTTACACTGTTGCCGTGGGATGAAACGACACCAATAACGTTATATTTACCCCCTTAAGTGCTACTTTAACAATTGGAACCCCACCAAAAAAAAAAATATTTTAGCCCCGGGACACGATTTTTACCGGAAGTGCCGCCCTTGTAAAGCGATTGGGCTAGTTTTGAGAAGCAAGTTGGCGGGTTTTGCTGTGAAAACCTGGCAACCCTGAGTGAGTTCATTCTGACAGATGTTTTATTTTCTGTGATAACTGTTCTTTCCAGCTCTCGAAGTAGTTCAAGACTTGCAAAATAAACAAAAACGCCCTCGTTACCCGCATACTTAACTCATTCACCACCACTTTAATGAACCCAAAAGCGCTTCCGGGAGACCAATTTAATATTTCACTTCCTTAAAAGACTTCCTAAAACGAACAACAAATAGCGCGCGCCGCCTTGAGCGCTTTTAGAGAACGCGGGCAGGCTTCGGCAGTCGAATATGAACGATGGAAAGGTTTAGTGAGCAGTAATTAAGAGCTGGCTAGGTAGTGACTTGCAGAGCTGAGATAAGAGGGTTTCTGAAGCGCGCAGAGTGTTATTAAGTCTATTTACTGCTGCAGTGCTGAAAGCCTCCAGCCTGTAAATACAACACATTACACACAACTTCTCCTGTGCTACTAGAAAGGCGGAACCAACCTGAAGCTTTGGAATATGCGACGGAATGTTTGGATTTCATATAGCATGGACATGTATCTTGGAGTAATGTAAATATATTTGGCTCAATCAGGTTTTTTTTTTTTTTTTTTTCGTAGGAGACAGACTCAACCCAACTTTTGGGTAGAAAAAAAACAACAACCCATCAAATGACCAAGCAGCTTAGTTACAGAAAAACTACCCAGCAGCTGGGTAATAATAATAATAATAACCCAATAAATTGACCCAACAAGCTGAACCCAGCACTTGTGTGTGTGTGTACATATATATATATATATATATATATATATATATATATATATATATATATATATATAAAAATAACTGGCACCTAGGAAAAAAATATTGAAAATAACCTAATAAAATAACCCAACAGGCTGAACCCAGCATTTGGGTAAAAATAAATAAATAAATAAAATAACCCAGCATGTTTTCATTCTTAATAATTAAGTAGCCTTCAAAAATCGATTTTAATTACAAACCTTACAGAAAGTACTGTGATGATGTATCAGATGGTACAATACTGTTGTACATTGCTATATGGCTCTCCACTTTATGATTACCATATTCATATAGTAGAATATATTTAAATGATTAACTACAAGTTAACCCCATATATATATATATATATATATATATATATATATATATATATATATATATATATATATATACACTGATGCTCCAGAAAGAAACAAGATGCCTTAAACATTTGAACATGAAGAAGATGTCCAAATTTTGTTGAAATATATATTTTTTTCCATTTAGTTCTGCCCATCGTAAGCAACAGAAGATACTTTTATGTTTCCCAGAACACAAATTAAGTACAATTTACCTTGATCTTCAAATTCCAAAAGTTTTTAATGCATCTTGTTTCCTTCTGGAGCATCAGTGAACGTTTGAACCTTTTTTAATAGTTGTGTTTGAGTACCTCAACTGTCCTCAGTATGAAAAGATGTATCTCAAAATCATAAAGTCACTACTGGAAAGGGTTCAAATATGCAAAGATGTGGACTATATGCAAACATCTTCTATGTAAAATATCTTACTCAGGACAGTACTAAATAAAAAATAACATGCATTTAGTATGATCTCTCTTATTTTGTTTTTCACAGATTATGCTAGGGGTTCCTAAACTTCCGCATGCCACTGTACATACAAATGCATCTGACATTTTCAGACCGTATTTCAGTCTGCTGGTTTTCATATGAAATACTGTAGTTTATTTAATTTAGTTATATTTAATCCAACCATGCTTCTACGTGTGATATTACTGTGCTTAAACTTTCATAAAGGTGATCTGTATGAAATCTGAGTGACGCTGAATAGATTTATTTTCTACTTTATTCTGATTCTGAAATACAACTCTGAAAAACCTGACACGTAGGAGCCGTTGTGATTGTCAGGCAGACCTTTAATGAAAATGATCGGTATTCACATAAACACAAACACACAAATCACCAGCCGAGGCAGACAGCCTTTAAACTCATGCCAATTTGCCTCTTACACACCAGAGATTTATTGAATCTGCAAGACTGAAAAAAAGAAAAGAAAAAGAAAAGACCCAGCAGGGGTTAAAATCAATCCGCAGATTAGAGTGAGCTGTAAACAGAAAGTGCGAGTGGGAAAAAAAGTTTTCCTCAACTAAGTTTAACTCCATATAATATCACTGGAAAGTCTCCAGCTCTCAGCAGAGGCCTTTAACTCGCCGGTGACTCGGCATCTTATATCTGTAGCGACGATAAATTAGCTCTCATTCAGCATTTCACCTCAGCAGCTCTAATTCATTAGTCTACTTTCTTGTTCCACATCAATACCCACAGTTCATTATCTTCCTCTGGCTGGTCTACATTAGGCAATAGCACGCTAAGGACCCCGAGTGCAGGATGGAGGAAATTGATGCTACACATATACAGCTTTAAATGGAACAACCTGTACCTGTGTCGAACACGTCGAGGAATTAGCCATCGTGCTTCGGAAATAAAACAAACATTCACTGGAATCAAATCAGTCCTGGTTGGGGAAGGACTCGATTGGATCGTAATTTTATCCAAATGCAGAAAATATGATTCGAAATAATAACCCGGAGACTCAGGCGCACGAATTGCTTATGCGCAGATTACAAAAGATGAAAATCTGTCATCCGGCCCGGCATTATCATATAAATAACCAAGAAGACACAAGCGAATATGATCAATAAAGAGAGCATGTTCTGGGGGAAAGAAAGACTTAAACGCAGGGAGGATTGCATATTGATTCTCAGTAATCATTTACAATCATATTAAATCTTCACGGAAGCAACAGCACAACTGTAAGGGCATTTGCACAGAAATTGTCTATTTGCATACGCCAAAACCATTTCTCAAACAGATCTGGAATGCAAGCGGCTCCTTGTTTCAGTTGCATCAGCGGATGCATTCAATCATCCTGAAAGGGTGTTTTAACTAGGTGATTGGATGGCCTTTCCAGGCTGTGGCGCAGGTCTGCAGAACATGTTTACAGGGGCTGGATCCTCCTCCTCGACAGACCCTCATAAAAAACATAATCCTTTATAATGACAGGGCATTTCGCTGCAGGCCTGACAAATATCTCCTCAATCCATAAAATGCCTGTGTAGGTTTTTCCAGCTGGTACAACAGAAGAGGTCTGTAAACCTGCTGTGCTCTGGATGCATTGATAATCTCAGCAGGGCACGTGTGAATATTCTTTTATTTCTTTCTTTGATGTTGTTGGGCTGACAATTTAATGTGATATGCATTATGAATGAAATGGTTTGACCTGCAGAAGCAATCTGAGCAAACCCCGGCACAGAAAAGCGACGGCGGATTGATGTTTTATCGTAAAGGGCAGAAAATCCCACTGAGTAGACGCGTGGAACGCTGGGTGTTTTTGGAGCTAAATCGCATTTCCTGTGGAGAGTATTAATCAGTCTGTTTACCGGCATCGTTCATGCAGTTGATTGGGAGACAATGGGATGCAGCTCAATTTTCACCTAATTACAGATTTAATGTGTGTTATTAAATACATTGCCATGTCCCAATTAGTAGAAGCTGGGCTCATACATCACACTAATTGATATCTAGCCTGTGCTGCAATGGTGGCTGTACTGCAGGAGAATTCCCAGAGTAGACCACATGGCCGCTCAGTGAATGTGTGAACTGAATCATTGTCATGGTTTTATGTGTTGCACCAAAGCAAGGGGCTGCAAAACAAAAATAATGACTTGTCTTCTTTAAACCAACACAAATATGGACAAATGTTTTCTAGCTTTAGGAAATTATGCTCTATGGGGAGATAAATGCGTCAACATCTGATATTTTGCTTATGTAAAACACTGTACAAGAATGTTGTTGTAATTTTGATTATTATTGCAAAACAGTAATGTAGAAACTGAAGAAAAAAAAGGAAATGATATATATAGCTACAAAATTAAGCCAGTTTTGTGTTTGTATATTTTAGAATTATTAAGAAATATTAGAATTATTAAAAATATATTTTTAAAGACATTTAAAAATAATATATATGTGTAGATTTTCGAAGTAAAATTCGGGCAATTCATAGTTTTTACTATATAATTTATATTATGCATATATAATATATAATTTTTTTTTTTTTTTAAATAGCCAAAACACTTTTATCCTGCAGTTGTTTATTTTGTGACAATAAAACATTATTTCATAGACAAATTGTATTTGTCCAGTGAATAATCTATTTTTAATTCAGTTTGAGATTGTTCAATGACTCTTCCCATAAAAACAATCTGTCACATTATCTTACATTACATCTGGGCCTATTTATTGATTTTTTTCTTTACTGAAACATGCATTTAACAAGCTAGCTTGTTAAAATTTCCCATGTCTGATGTGTTAATTTTGTTCTTCATTGTCACCCGCTGTTGATGTGTTGATATTTGTTAAGGTCCCCACAGAGTGTTGATAATAGGCTCATAAATTAGCACTAACAGCCTCCATCTTCAGCCATTATGATGTCTTTCTTATGACTGTGAGGGAAAAGGAGGTAAGAAAGGCTGGACACTCTAACACCAAAGATAACACAACACGGCTGACGGACAGCTGCGAGTAAAGTGCCAGTGCCACTCTAAGACCACTTCTCCCACTGTGATTGTGTTCTCTGTTCATCACGGCAGAAGAAGATAGAGAGGGAACCAATCAATAGCCATTTCACATCTGCACCCTTGATGTGATCTTAATCAAAGGGCAGAACCTCTCTTTCACCTGTCGTTCCTTCACAGCGGTCTGCTCGTCTGCTGCCATGGTTGTGAGCGCTCTTGCGGTTACCACTGCGAAAATACAAACACGTTTTATTACACAGACTAATAACACGATCAATAATGCTAACTGCTAATGTCTTTTCATGTTTATGCACCGTAGGGCTTGAAAAGGGTAAATACCAGCAAGTAATATAGTAGATTGTCCAGGTTGAACCTCACATGTGTTTTCGCAATGTTCAGACATCCTGCATTCTTAAAACATTCAAGAACCAACAAAGCAATTCCGATTGGATGTGCCTTGTTTGAGCTCATATACTGTACAGTAAGAATATAGAGGTATAAGAGCAGCTGAAAAAATTATTTGGTCTTGGATGAATTTCATAAGCAATGATCATGTGCATATTAAAATCTTGACGGAAGGTATATTTGTGCATCTGAATGCAGTTTAATAAACAGCTAGAACCCTAGAGGAGATGTGAGATTTACATATGAGTCTGTTTCTGAATAAACATCTGAGGAGCAACCTCAGCAAAAGACTAATTTAATTTCAAGTACTGAGATATTAAACTGATCTTATTTGTGAGTTTTCTTTCCTAGATAGACAATTGAATGAATAGATACAGTAGAGTAGATAGATAGATAGATAGATAGATAAATAATTTGTGCATGCATCAGTCTTTTTTTGTGTGTGTAGCATGATAACCAATCACAGAGCTTGATTTTAAATGACCCTTAATAATTGTTTTAATCAGCATCGTGACATAAAAGTGTGTTGGAGAGGCTGCCCTCGACCCGACCCCAGTGCATCCGGAACTTAATCAGACGTATATTAGCACACACAGGCTCTCCAAAATCAACAGCGGGTGCTTCTCCTTTGATTCCCTAACATCGTTAGATGGGAGACAGAATAAGCCGTGGACTCGTGTAGAGGGAGGCAGTTCTGCAGCCTTGCCAGCGAGTCAATCCAGGCTCTTCAAAGAACTGCATTAGCTTTGAGCTTCTCCACAGCACAATGAAAGCAATTCAGGAACGCTGGTGTTAAAGGAAACCGGCTCACCTGGGACTGAGCACACGGGAGTCCGCTGTCCCCCTTTCCCCGGCTAATAGCTTTTGGTATTGGAAGTTAATTCTGTGTTGGAATTAAATTATAAAGAATGTCAAAACAAATTAACATCCAGCGGCGAGCAGGTGCTTTTGTTGACAGACCGAGGGAATTTGTAATCTAGCGTAGAAGCCCTCAAATGCATTAGTATTGTGTGCCTGTGAATGACGCTAATGCTCCAGGATTGTCCTCTTCCTGTCCTCTGTGTGCACGTGTGGATGCGCTTCTCTGACCTGAAGCACAAACAAACACACGAGGACCATTACTCAGGACCCACGCTGGTCTAAAGACATTTATGCTGCTGTTTGACAGAGTAAATATATATAGTTATTTACATTTAATCCTAATATATAATGTTTCTATGTTAATAATTCATTGTGCAGTTTTATTTTCTGTGTAGAAGCAGTCTATGTAAATGATAAATATGGCATTTTTACTCATACCCAGTCTCACGTAGTTTAAGACTTCTGACGTGCAGAATAAAGTCTGGTCTTCACTAGAGTTTATTCTGGGTTTAGTCTTCCTCTGCTGAAGGACTGGCATAACAGCTTGCAGCTATTGATTAAACCTGTGGGACAGCAAGAACAGATTAAGGCTTAAGGTTTTCCATTCAATGAGCCAGACCTTCCAATGGCTCCTGTCTAATATAGATTTATTATTCGCAATAAGAGATGAGCTGGTACTTCCTCGCCTGATGAAAAGTAATTCAGCTATTTAAAAGAACAGTTCACCCAAAAAGAAAGTCATTCATTTACTTACTTACTTTCTTTCTTCATTCACTTTCTTAGTGGCACATAAATGTTAAATAAATATATCTACACAGCTGTTTCCAGACAGACAGAACGATAGAACGATAGATAGATAGATAGATAGATAGATAGATAGACAGACAGACAGACAGACAGACAGACAGACAGAAAAACAGATATGGATAGACAGAAAGTTAGATAGATAGATAGATCTGATAGATAGATAGAAAGAAATTCAAAGGGTTTGAGGGTGTGGGTGAGAAAGTATTAGGTTGTTTTTGAAGGAAGTATAACTCTTGAAGGAGCCAGAGGGCTAAAGATGCTCTCTCTCGCTCATTACTCACCAATAATCTACTCTGGCTCCCTGATGAAGGTCACAGTGAGTCCTCTCCTCCGTATCATCTCCTCCGTGTCGGAGTCTGCAGCTCCGCATGCATACTAAACACAGTCTCACTTAAAGAGGGGGTACGGAGGGGGGGCTGGGGTCACGAGGTCACCATTTGCTCTTTAATTATGCCAACAAAAAAGGCTGATGGTGGAAGGTAAATAAAGTCTAATGAAGCTTGGCAGACAGGAAGTAACTATCAGCCTGATGGAATCCGCTCTTTGTGGCTCATCACTGTTGGATGAATTTAAGAGGACTAATGAGGATGTTCAGGGGAGAAAATAATCAGGGAAGGTTTGGAATGAACTGATAGCAAAGTGAGTAAGGATACCTTTGATTTTGTACTGTTTCTCCTTCAACTTACCCATTTGTCCAAACAGGAAAATCATTTATGGATATGGTATACCTGTATTAACAGTAGCATCCAAAAATCGGAGCGTGAAATGCTGCTATTTTGCATTTTTATCATTTTAATAATGTTTCTTTTTTTCATATAGGTGCAGCATTTTGAGAGAAAAGTTTAATTTGATTAATATGGATTTCAAATTATTTGAGAATTAGTTTTGAACACAATTTGACAGTGTTTCAAAGCACACCTAATGCTTCAGTGGGGAAAAAATCCAATATGTATAAAGCTGCGCAATAAAAAAAAGTTAATAAAAAAGGAGTAAAATAAAGTAAAATTAATTTTGATTTAAAAATAAAGGATAATATACATACATTTTTAGAATTTTAAGTCATGTTAAAAAAAAAAAAAAAAAGTCCAGGTTTAAATTAGATTGTACAGTATATCCGAAATTTTTAATGCAGTATCAGATTTTTTTAAACCCAGCTGAACATAAGCAGGAATACATTTGCCTTCTCACTCTTAGCTGTGAGTCTATACAGCATGCCATGGCACATCTCAAGGGTCAGAGTTCAAAGAGACACAAAGGCATTTACATACATGTTATCATTCAGCTAACATTCAGTCAAACTCTGTATAAGGCAAGAAATAATTCAACTAAAACGAACTATTCTAAATATATAACTCACCTTCACATTAACATGTATGTTTCTTAAACATTTTATAAGGAACAGTTTAACTCAACAACTCAAATTTTCTCACCCTCAGGCCATCCAAGATGTAGATTATTTTCTTTCTTCATCAGAACAGATTTGGAGAAATTCAGCATTACATCATTTGTTCAGTTGATCCTCTGCAGTGAATGGGTGCCGTCAGAATGGGAGCCCAAACAGCTGATAAAAACATCACAATAATCCACACCACTCCAGTCCATCAGTTATCATCCTGTGAAGTGAACATCTGCATGTCTGTAAGAAAAAAATCCATCAAGACATTTTTTACTTTAAACTATCCAGAATATTACTTTCTCCAGTCTTCCATCTTAAACATAAAGAATGATCAATATAAACAATTGCTGCATCAAGAAATATATGGCCAAAACGTGGGCTGTTAGGAATTGCAATATAGCAACTAAATTCATATATTTATATTTCTCCCAAGAAAATGTAGAGAAAAAACTTATTTTATATAAAAAACGAACAAAAAACTATTAGCAAAGGTGATCTACATGGAATAGAACTGAAATGGTATCAACTCTCTTGAGCTATATGCAAAAGCAACCTTTGAGCAACTTACCTTTGAGTTGAAAGAGCACCAACTGTAGAGGACAGAAGTCAGTTGAATGCAGTGAAATTGTAAAGGTGTGACAGTCTCTCACCTGCTTCTTTCTTATTTTCTTTCAACCACAGCCGCACCGCGAGTGGGATTTATCGAGCCTCTGCATGCATCAAAATTCTCATGAGGGAGAGGAGCCATTACGGTGACAGTGTGTGAGGTGCTTTTGACTGATCCATTAAGGTTTGAACTCACACCATGATGTGAGTTTTAATGAGACCGGTTCCATGTCAGGGTCTGGGGCTCTCAGCAAAAGCACCTAGGCGAGAATAAAAAGGAAAGACAAAGCATTAGAAGCAGAGCAGTTCACCTACGAGATGCAAATTCAACCGGTACGTCTGAATCGAAAAGCACAACCTATAATATCCCAAGTCTGACATCCAACTCCCAAACCGTTCCATGTTTGTCTTAAATTCAGATCTGACAATATTTCCATTTAATTCCACAGTCTCCGTCTCCAGCTGGCAGAAGTGCAGTAAAGGAAAGAAAGCCTTCACATAGTCACATTACACTTTATCTTCAAAGTGTCCTGAGAGCCCAGATGGAAGAGATCTTGTATTTTGATTGAAATCATCTCATCTCGGCCCATCTGTTTGCTTCCAAGCCTCAACCTCCAGCATGTGTTGCCTTATGCTAGAGGGAAACTCCAAAGATTGTTGCTAAATAGTTCAGACTTCATGTTTTGCCAAATTGTAATATTTAAACTGACTTATGATGGTTACATTTGGGAATCTAAGAATCAAAACACATCCATAGCTTGCGTCCAGGTTGTCGTTGATCAAGAACTTGGGTGTCATCTCCATGGACACTCTCAGATTGAAGCCCATCGAGTCATCTGCAGTGAGAACCTAGCTGTCTCACCCTCTCCCACTAACCAGCTGTCTAACTAACAGCGTGGGACCAGAATGCTTTGCTTTTTTTCTTTTTTTTTTTTTTTGCAATGCACTACATGAAGCTTTTAGATGGAAACTTTGTCCCCAAAGAAAAGGCCAGGAAATGAGAATGTGTTCCTGAATAAACTGGGGTATAGCCTGTGCAAATATCAGCAGGGTGAAAACATACTCTTTCACTCCAAGCAATCCATTTCAATAGCTTAGATCTCTGGTTTTGATGGCGGTAGGGAATGTTTCAAAGCCTCAAGAAAAAAACTAACATGGGGTCCAGAAATGTGTGTGGAAGTCCACTCAGACTGCTATTTGAATGCCCTTGACCACTGTTTTTACCAGCTGCTGTCTGGCACACCTGCCCGCTGCTCTGCCAGTCTGTTTGGCAGCTTTTCCAATTGTTTACATGCATGCAAATGACTTTTTAATGCATGCATAATAACCTTTTGTACACTCATATGACATCATTCAAGACTTATTTTGTGTCTTCTTTAGAACTTCTTTAGGACTAGTACAGTAATTATTTATTTATTTGGACTTTTATATTTTTTATATTAGACATTTATGGCTTTCCAAGCTTATGCAGTATTTAACTGATGTGAGGTGTTGTGCCAATTTAAGCAAGGCTTTGAACATAGTTCACTGATTTAGTATTTAGTTTACTTTTGATGATAAGAGTAGGAAGCATTTCAAGAAAGAAAAAACTGACATGGGAGCCACAGTCATGTGTGGAAGTCCATTCTAAGTCCAATCTTACTGGTATTTTAATGCTCTTGACCACTGTTTTTACCAACTGCTGTCTGGTACACCTGCCCGCTGCTCTGCCAGTCTGTTTGGCAGTTTTTCCAGTTGTTTACATGCATGCAGATGAGTTTTTATGCATGCTTAATAACCTTTTGTCCACTCGTAATCATATGACATCAATAACTGTCATCTAAGCTTAAAGAAACAATTTATTTACTGTACATCAACTTCGAGACTTATTTTGCGCCATGTCTTCTTTGGTACTGACTGAAGAGTATAGGAATTATTTATTAATTGGGACTTGTATATTTCTATAGGATAGATTTATGGTTGCCAAGCTTATAACAAACTCAATCGATATAAGGTTATGTGCAAATTTCAACTACAGTATTTTAGAAAGACTTTGAACATAGTTTTGTACCCACTGCCAAATTTTCCACTCATGTCCACTCATAATCACTTGACATTAATAACTGTAATGTAAAGCTTGAGGAAACAACTCACTTGCATAATCTTCAAGACTGTTTTTTGTGTCTTCTTTGAAACGGCGATGAGTATCAGAATTATTTATTTATTGGGACTTTTATAGTTTTTCTGGCATTTTTTATTAGATTCATAAAATTTCTCAGGAGAATCTCACCCTGAGAGACACAGTGTTACTGATATTCGCACTCATCCATCATTGTGGCTTGACAACGCAAAAACACTGAGGCCTTGAAAGTAATTACTCAATAATGTAGTTACAGCTGCCTAATGTGAGGGACTCAAAACCGGAGGACTACACCAAGCTCAGGGCGCTTCTGATGAAGGTTTTAATCACAGATGAAGGAAGCGGTGCTCGCAGACTGACCTGGCTTTGGGGTCGTCAAACATTAGATGGGATGGAGTGTCTCTATATTGTCAGATGAGGTGAGTGGCAGCACATTAGAAATGACGGGCATCCCTGCAGTCCCTTTGGACGTGACCCCACTCCTACAATGGTCAGCCCTGGTAAATGTATGGCGTGGGTGGCTGGAGCACAAATGTCTGTTTAATTCTGTGTCGATTGCTCTGTCCAGCCAATGAATTACTAGTTGGTGTTCCTAAATGCCAAGTATCTATAAATGGGTTGAGCTTATCACAAATAAACAACTTCATATGGTGGACAAAGACTTGTGAATGTGTGAATGATTGAATGGGGCAGTAAGGACACTTAATATTAATAGCTTAATGTCAGTTCATAATGCATATTTGATTTAGGAGTAACACTTTTAATTTAGCTACATGCCTATGATTAATCACTTCACACACCCATCCCGAAAATGAATTAAACACCCTATGAATTAATAAATGTGATGTGCAATAAAGACAACATATTTCAGGAGGCAAAACTTTCGAAATCCCATTAATAAACATTTCTTATATTTCTTAACTAAAGAAGATTAGACGGAAAATCACTTTTTATTTGTATTTTTTTTTATAGTACATTGATAGCATTGTTGGCACTTATTTTACATTCAGTTCAATACTATTTGAAATTTTACAACATCACAAGCAATAAATACCCAGTTATAACTGTGGAAAAATATCTGTATTGAAAGGGCTTGAGTTTATTGCTTTTTTAATATGACAACAATATGATAAAAGACACTAATGTTCAATAAATCCTGACATACAGTATATTACTGACAATACAGTTCATTTGAATATCTAGGGAGTTTATGGTTGCCAAGCAACTTATACCAAATTCAACTGATGTGTGCCAATTGTAGCCTTTCTGTTTTACAACAGCTTTGAAGATGGTTCACTAAATAGCAATTTATATTATACAGTTTAGAACTATTCACTTTTTGGGGCGAAATTATAAAACTCATTGTATATTCGAAGAGTTAATTTGCTAAAACAGGTTTAACAGTTTTCAAAAATCAGTTAATTAATTCTCAATCAAACTACAGTTGGTTTATTTTGATTTAAAAAAATTACTAAAAGGTTTACGAAGGTTAAAAATAACTAAAAAAATTAGTTAACACAATAAAACAATAAAAACATGATAACATAGTTAAAAAACTCTTAATTTCTTTAAAACTGCTTTATAATACCTATAAGCATAGTGAAACCTCAAGTGGCATACTTAAAAAAAGGGAAAAAAATTAAAACACTGTTCAAAAATTGTTACATTTTTCCATTGATGATAATCAAAGTTCTTATGCCAAGTATATCTCAATAGAATAACTGAAATTTGCCTTTAGAAGTTAAAACAAGTAAAAACAATTATTTTTAAATACATTTGAAATAAATAAATACATACTAAATAAATACATACAGGCACATAAGAATTGTTTACTACAATATGCATTTAGAAATTAAATTTTCATACCAACTTTAATGCTATTTATATTAATTGGAGTAAACAATAACCCGGATGTGAGGCGTGCGGCCTTTACTTTGTAAACAAATCGGCATGTTAGCTGAAACATAATTTCTGTTCTCACACGCGTTTGATTGAGCACTTCAGTCTAGTAAAAGATAAGTAATTTATATGTTTGCTCTCTTTTCCCTTAAGTGGAGGACTGTACGTTTTAAATGCGTATCTGCTAGTAATAATTGCTTTTGTCATCTATTTAGAGTAACTTAACGTTTCATTAGCACGCTGAGAAGAAAATCATGATGTATAAAAAATTTACTCAGAAACTGCTAGTAAAATTCACAATTTCAGTAAAATTAAACACAAAGTTTCATAGTAGAAAACTGGAAGTGTAACGTTGATTTCTTTCTAAAAACATACTTGTTTTTTTTTTTTTTTTTTTTTTGTTATTTACAAAAATTGCATATGCATCCTCAAAGCCGCGAGACATGAAACAAAAGACATAAAACTCTTAATTTGATTTATAAAGATACTTTCCTTTTTAATTAGAATATTTACCTTTACGTTTAGTTTACATTTCTTATATGAAAGAGAGAACGTGTAGCTTTATCATCAAAACAGCTGGTTGTATTCTGTACATTAGGATAAACTAGTTGCACGAAAGGAATGAAGGATGGAGACATATAGTGATTTTAAAAGAACTCTTTAAAGTTGAGTGGCGCTGCGGTTCAGCTTTAGGACCCGGGGCAGCAGCAGCGCGCGCAGTGACAGCGCGTGGAGGAGAGATCTGTATGCTTTACCGCACACGCACCGCATCAGCAGCGCGTGAGAACACTATCCACCGGTACACTCCGGTGCTCGTCTCGCTTCTTTTTCTATGTGGCTGAGCTGCCGTAAACTAAAGCTCACCTTCGTTTCCCAGCGCATCTAAATTTCCAGGTGCTGACCATCCATTGGAAAGTTACGCACGGCTCGTTGGAGAGATGGAAGAGTAGTTTGACTTCTGTTCTTGGAATTATCAAGCATCGTCTGTGATCAGGAAAGTGGGTAAGAGTTTCTCTTTTCATATTTGCGTTTTGTGCACTCAAAGCTTTCAGTCAGCTTGCATAATTTCTTGTATTTGGATATGATTTTTGAGTAGAAGTTTAATGCAAAGTGTCTTATTCAGCCTGAAGGGTTTTGTGCATAAGGGAACTTTCTAGTGGATATATGTATTACATGCAACAGAGAGGGCTAAATCTAATTAAGAATTAAAGATGAAGATGCCTTCGTGTGTTAGAATTTATTGTATGCATCAGCCTTAAGAACGATGCAGATAATTTAATGCTGCTTTTAAGACAAGTACACTGGATTGAAAGAGAAAATGTCTAGTTAGCCTACCTTTAAGAGGTTAAAGAGCTTTTCTGCATCTCACTTTTCTTGTGTGCTAAATTAATGTTGGATTTTTGGACTTGGAATATATATAAGCAGTTGACTTAGATGTGCTTTTTTATATGATTGTACATAGGATGAACTGAACCATTTCTATGCATGATACAGATATAGATAATTGGCCAGTTCACCAGCTATACAGATCATACAGCATGATGATACAAGCTTTTTAAACTTTACCTGCAATAATTTGATCGGAGAGACAGTTGTGATTTCAGTCCATTTGAAAGTCTAATTGCTTCTGCAGAGAAAGTGGACTAGAGACTCTTGGCCCTGAGATCAGAATTGTGCTTAGACTTGCACTGAGCAGAATGGTGGACTGCTGAAACAGCGTACAATCACACAGCTTATTGGCGATCAGCCTTTTTAACCCACATGTTCTGTAATTTTTCAGATCTTTTCCTCTAAACTAATTAAACCCCAACAGACAGACATAATTAAAACTCAAGCCTGCAATTTCACCACAGAATAGCCATGCGCTTTTCAAAATAGTCACTCTTGAAAGCTTTTGTTCAATTTGATCTCTTTAAGAACACATCATAACATCCATTTAAATTCAATGCATGTGTGGTCTCTGTGACACCAACCAAAAATATAGCTTTGGCACGGGGTTTTTAAATTAGGTTTCAAATTACTTATCATAAAATTAGTGGTGTTAAACTGATATATAAATATTATTATAATTTTTTAAGCTATTTAAAGGGGTTCGGATCTCTCAGACCACTCATGTCTTGAGCTCATGAAATTGGGAGCTGACTCTGGTGCTGAAAGCATGCATGTGTTTAGCCCATTCAGAGAAATTTCTAATATATGAACTCCTGTTTTGAGGTTGAAATTTCTCTCCTTGTTAAATTCTAAGATAGCAATCTGATACATCAGTCTATTTTTGAGCTATTAAAAGGGGCTTGGTGTCTGTAAAAGCCCAGACAGAGCATGAGAACAGTCCTCTGTGTGTGGAAGTGAGAGCTGTCCCCTGCTGAAAGTTTCAAAGAAGAGCCAGGTGTGCTTGGAATACATAAATGTATTTTTAACGGCTAACGTCCTTCATAAATGTATGAAATGGAGAATACCTCCATGAATTAATCATCGCTCTCAACGTGCCACGTTTGTTTAATCCAGTGATTGTAATATAGTCTTTTGTACTATGCTGCGCTATGCCCAAGAGAAATCAACTCTGTGCGGTCTTTCAATAAAGCTGAAAATATTTCAAATTGCAAAAAGCATGACCCGCTACAGTTCATTGTATATGTAATCAAGTCTCAATTAAAATCGATGGCGAAGAGACATTGAGCTTTGCCTTTGTGAGTCTTTTCTAATCACAGCGAATGAAAGGCATCTTCATCAGACATCAACGTTTCATTGCTTTGAGGGGAGAAAAAATAGTGGAACAGATGCCTCCAAAGTGATTCTATAGCCTCTCATGACATTTGCATGTGTGAACCACGCAAGACATACGGTCTCTAAGGTATTTGGGCTGTCAATTTGATCTCATTTAGCGTTGTTATCCAACCAGGTGCTGTAATTTAAAATTCAACGTTCCAGCACACTCTTCATTTGATGAAAAAAGTACTTTTTGGTGCCCTTTTTTGGTGCCTCCCTAGGGGTCCTTTGGCAGCCCAGTAAAGTGTGAAAAGTTTTAAGTCCTATGAATTGTGTTACTCATGGGTTTCGATTAAAAACTGAATTTGAGGGTTCTGAAGGAAGCAGGTGGAGCAGTGGTCTGTAAAATACTCTATTCCTTGCTTGTATCTGGGCTCTTTAGGTGACTGGACCCATGCGTGACCTCCATAATGTCATGTGATTCACCTCAGTGAGTTCTTCCCTGGCATGACAATTTCTAGACAGCGTTGCTCGATGGACAGGTCTGGACCAGAGCCAAAGTCGCTAGATTGCCATCTCATCTTTTATCTCATTTTCCTTCTTTCCACTGTTTGTATGTCCGCAGGAGGTCTGACAGGAAATGCGTGACGGAACAGACTTTGCTTGGCTGGTGGTGTTTGGAAATATCATTTTGTAATCTGACATACACTACTCAGCCAAAACGATGTTGTAATTGAACAATTTTGTGTAGACCCTTGACACTTTGGTGTAATTGTAATGGTGATTTTCCAATTTAGACCTCATGTCTCTTATATTATTGGCCATTTTGAGATTTTTTATGCATTTTGATTTTTTTTTTTTTTTACTATTTCCTTTTTGTACAAGCTATCAACCCTGACAGACATGATATTTTTCGACTGCTGTTTTAGCCATGTGCTTTTCAGAATAATGACTGTTGTGTACGAAAGTCATTTTGCCAATCACTTTAAAAAATGTAGTGCAGTTTTGGTCAATGTGGCACCACCCAGTAGTAAAATCATTGACATGTTTTTTTTAAATTGGGTTTCTTATCACTTATTATAAATTTAGGGGTGTTACTCTAATATATAAGATTTATTTTTAAAAGGTATTTAATTAATTGTATTATAAATATATTATTTTTACAGGCAATTTAATGCATCCTTTCTGAAAAAAAAATGTATTAATTAAAAAAGTATTAGTGATCTCAAGCTTTTGAGCAGTAGTATATATGTTGGTGTTAGGCCATGCTTTCTAGATTTTATTATCATTATTGAAAATTGCCATTGCAAATTACAAATCAGTCAACCACAATAAACAGAACCAACTGTTGAAATGCTCACATGTTGCATCCTGAAACTTTTGTGGAAATGTTGAATTGAGCTGATTTTGCTAAATAATTTAGTGACTACTGTAGTGGAAAAAAATGTCAAATTGGATAGATGCTTAAAGCAAAACACCAATTATAGTTAATTGTGTGCCTTCAACTCTTTTTTCATTGACAGTGTCCATAAGGAAGTGATTTATTCTTTGCATGCACAGATTCTTTGCGTAAAACCATATTAACCTCTGATGGACGAAAACTGCCAATTTTTAGCTTATCTCAAGTCCATAGCATGTGGTTTATGCCCATAAGTGGTTTCTCCAGTGCTGGTCAGGGACTGCGTTTGGGGATCAGGGGTTGGAAATCAAGAGGTGGTTCTTGAGTGAATGAGTGTGAACATGAATTGTATCATCATTCTACAGCTGTCTGTGCTTGCATACCACACCCACGTGGCCGCCATGCCCCTTGCCACTTCTGATCCGTCTCTGTTGCCTTTTCTTGGATAAATGCGTACAATCCAAAGAGGAACGTAACTCCAGTCCTCACGGCAAATCTAAAGCTTATCACAGAAATTGGATTTTGGCTGGCGTGCTGCAGCCAGTGGGGACGTGCTGATACGGTCTGGCCCGGACCGTGGGGGTTAAATATCATACAGTGTCTAAGGATTTAGAATTGGAAATGGAAATTTTGCAATTCCACAAAAGCGGTGCACACTGTATGGTCTGTTCTCAGGAAATGACTGGTTATCAGCGGACTTATCGTTGAACAACCGCAGACCTGAATAGCCCATGGCTGTTAATAAATCTCGTTCTCGCTCTCTTTCTCTCTTCTTCAGTCGCTCTCTGTCTTTGGGGAATTCTGGAGATAGATTATTTGTTGCGCGTGTGGATGTGATCAGATGTCCTCTGGGTAGGTTTGCTTGAATTGTTTCCTGTCTTGTACCGCTGTCCGCAGGAAACCCCATGTGCGTGACAGATGTCAGAGACCCAGTTTCGTGACCCTTGTGTAAGTGTGTAATCTGGTGGGAAGACCTGACAGATCGTAGCCCTCACCCTGATGCAGAGAAGAGGCACACGTTCTATCAAGACCTTAAACAAGCAAACAGAATGTTAGTGTTCATTGTGGCCAGGTATCCTATTGTAGTTGTAAGAAAGTACACATTCTTCTACTTCTACATTTCTTCTGTTTTTTAAAGAAACCTCCAAGGACGCATTTATTTGAATACAATAAGACATTGATATTGTGAAATATTAATACCATTTAAAATAACTGTTTTCTATTTGAATATGTTATAAAATTTAATTTATTTCTGTGGTGGCAAAGCTGAAATTTCAGCATCATTATTGCAGTCTTCAGTGTCACATAATCCTTCAGAAATCGTTCTAATATGCTGATTTGCTGCTCAATTTTTTATTGATAATGCTTAATTGCTTAATATTTTTGTGGAATGGCATTTACTTTTTGTAACATAATAAATGTTGTTATTATTTATTTACTGTCACTTTTGAACAAGTCAGTGCATCATTTCTAAAAAAAAAAAAAAATCTCTAATGCTCAGCAAAGCTGCATTTCTTTGATAGAAATATGGTTGAAAACAGAAATATTGTGAAATATTATTAAACTTTAATTTAAATAACTGTTTTTATGTTAGTATATATTTGAAATGTAATTTGTGTCCATGATGCAAAGCTGAATTTGCGGCATTATTACTACAGTCATCACTATAACATGATCCTTCAGAAATCATTCTAATATGCTGATTTGGTGCTCAAGAGATATTTCTTATTATTATCAATGTTGAAAAAAGTTAACTGCTTAATATTTCTGAGAAACAGCATTTACTTGTTGTTTTGAAAATGTTTTGTAAAATAAATGTTACTTAAATGTTTATTTACTGTCACTTTTGATCAATTTAATGTATCGCTGCAGAACAAAAGTGTACATTTCTTTTTTCTTTTTTTTAATATGGTGTATGAAGAAATGTTTGCTCAACTCACCAAATGTGATAACACACAGACAAATTAACATCTTATATCACGCTGAATGTATAACTGAAACAGTGATAATTTTTTTTCAGGATACTTTTAATGAATGGACATTTCAAAATAATTGTATTTGCATTTTATCAGTTTTATTTGAAATAAAAATTTTTATAATAATGTAAATATCTTTACTGTCACTTGACAGTTGAATGGAAGTGTTGATATTTTCCATCCAGATGATTAATAAAGACTGTGAATGCAAAAAAAGACTATGAAGTCTGCAAAAAAGGACTAGAAAATGTCTGCTTTGCATCCGAAAAAAACATGGACTATAGGGCACGGGTCATGTTGTCCAATTTTATGGTGCATTTTTGTATTATTTTCTTGTTTTTGAGCTTTTTGAACATACTCAGAACAACTGAGCATGCCACTAGCAGTGCCACTGGCAAAGTCATGGGTTAACAATTTTTGTGTAGAAATTAGCTGAAAATAGGAAAATAGTACTTGCATGGTTGGCATTGATATTGGGGGAATAATTTTTAATTTTAATTATTGGGCGAACTCCAGTAACCCCAGTGCAGTCCTTAGCAGAAATTAACATTTTTGAATGTCACATTATGAAATCCAATGCAATTAGTTGTTAATACATACAAATTAATAATTAATTAATTGGAATTAATTTAACAAATGCTCATTATGTCTTTCATAGTTCATAAAAAATCTTCAGCACATATTGTATGAAATCTCTAAGCTGACATATCTAAGTCATTATCCGCTTGTAGGTTACCGTAGCCTTTGGTGCACCCCACAGCATCACCGTGAGGGATGTGACTGCAAAGTCATCACACTAAGCACTGAGAATATCATAACCGCATCAGCGGACACCCTACAAACACTAACCATTCTGAAAAAGAAGTCCCCGTTTTTTTCATTTGTATCCTCAGCCATGTGGTGTTTCATAATTTAGCAGGTTTTAATGTCATAAAACAGCTTGGGGCTCAGCGGGGGGTTGGGGAGATAATTGGGGTGTTTTTCATCTTCACTGGTTCTTAAATGTGCTTTTTAAGTCAGGACTTTCCTGTGGTCCATGTGAAGTACAGCCAGCGCTTCTCATCTCGGTCTCTGGAGGGGGAGGTGGGTGGTGAGGGAGGGAGGGGGTCTTTTCAAATGGTCACTTCAGTAGGTGCTTTTCTCTTTCTACACTCAGGCACGAATTGAAAGAAGCCACTCTTCTTTCAATGACGTCTCTCATTCTGTCAGTCATTAAAAATGTCAGTTTTACCATAAAAATGGTGATTATTGTAATGCAGTTTTGGCAGAGTGAACTCTGCCATAACAGACTAGTTGTGCATGATGATGTTGAATGTTTTGAATGTTTTTATAATTGCTGATTGTTTCCTCAACTGTTTGTTTGCACCTCCTGTAAAATTAGATGTTGTTCAGAGTAGTTTTAATGCATTGTTTGCTATGCTTTTTCTTTGTAGGCCCACCTTCAAATCTTTACTGTTGACTTGCAAATTTATTAAACTAATTCACCTGTTTTATCAAATTAATAGCCCACTTCTCCTTAACAGGCTGTTCAATTTATATTCATAGCTCAAATGGGATTAGTCAAAAAATATTTTTTCTTCTTCTGATCTTCTTGCAGAACAGCTTATATTTTGTTTGTACAGCTATGTGCCATTTCTGAGAAAACGTTGGGTGTAAACTGCTCCGTGCATTTGTGAGCCGTCTACGGTGGTTTGTGCTTCACGCCACAGTAAATGTGTCAAATAAGGCTTAACTCGTCTGCTAGACAGTATTTCTACTAGGATCTTCAGTACTTAAGTGTTCAGATTCAGAATTGAGAATACCTGAGAATTCCAGTTCAATTCCTGATTTTGAACTGAGATAGTGGAACTGTGTTTGAATGTAAAGAAGCAGAATTAAAGGTGCAGAGATCTTGGAAAACGTATCCTGTCTGCGAGAACAGCGTGAACAGAGGTATGCAAATACATATGTTGACAGGCAGGTAGGTAAGTGAATCAGAATGCTTGGAACGCTTGTAGGTGTTCACACCTATTCACACCTGTCTTGTTTGGTTTGACTGAATCAAACTCAAGTTAATTTCTTCCCTTGGTGCAGATTTTTTGGGCAGGTGTGAAAACAGCAGTCGCACTCGAGTGCGGACGAAACAACCATACCGAGACCCAGCTGACGAGGTGGTTCTAAACAAACTCTAGTGTGGTTTGTTTAAGGTGTGAACATGACCCGTCCTCAATCCGGCCCAATTGCAGAAAGCACTGCGTCTTTTTTGAGTTAATCATGTCTACCATTATATCGCCCACCGCACCCCACAGATCTCTATGAATGAAAACTTTACCTTATCTGTCTTCTGCGCAGTGCCACAGTCAACATGCCACGGTAGGCATACATTGCAGCACATCTTCGTCTTCACAAAATCCTGATTACAACTAGATGAAACTTTCTCATTTGATCTCATAAGTTTCTTCATATTGCGTTAACTTATAACACCAGATTAGTGAAAAAATAAAAATTGTACTATAATTGTACTATAATTGTCCATCATTAGCCCGTTTTAGAACTTCCTGCTTTTTCCAGTTTAAGAATTTCTGTCCAAAGAATGGATGACCTTAGCACAAATGTGGTTTTGTTTACAACTTCTGGTTCACTTGCAAAAAGGGCAGTGTGAAAGCAGACCACACCAAACACACACACACACACACACACACGGACGGAAGCGCGATGGAGAGAGAAAAAACAAAATGCTGGTCACACATTAGAAGCACAAAAAGAGGATTTGTAAAGAAAGAAGACTGGTTAAAAGTAATAAAAGTAAGGAAACTTTGTCCTACCTCATCCTTTGGAAAGGCAGTCTTTCGTGAACGAGGGTACGGCAGTTGGCGGAAGTTATTCATTCAAAACTGTTTATATCATTTTATATGTGGATAATATATATATATATATATATATATATATATATATATATATATATATATATATATATATATATATATCCCCCCGGATCCATGTGATGCAGGTTTTAATATGAATGTATGCACTTTATTTAACTACTTTGGATCGTTGAACAAAAACACCCACCTCCCCTCATTCTAATGCTTGAAAGATCCAGGACAATTTTTTAAACAACTCAAATTGGATTAGTCTGGAAGATGAAAGTCATATACACCTCGGATGCCTTTAGTGTGTAAAACATGGTGTAATTTTCATTTTTGGGTGAACTAACCCTTTAACATATTGTGACAGAAATATCCAATACTAATATTATGTTGCAACTTTGATAGAATTATTGATTTTTATGGGTTTATCAGTCGGGTATCATGTACAGTCTCTTAATTTTGGTCTAGGGATTTCTTCAAGTCATCTGCAATCAAATCTCCACCCATTACATTTTGAAGCCAGACTCTTTCTTTTTGGCTTAGAGTAAATATTTGCATATCATCTTTCTTATTATTAATGGAAAGCACAATGAGTACACAATAGCTCTGCCAACTGGTGCTCATGAATGTCCTAACTGCTGCAATAACGATCAGCTGTCATAATAGCAATGCACTGAACATTAACTCTGAATTATAAATGATAAACACTGTTTTCCAAATCTTAACTAGCTGACTTGCTGCCACTGCCTGCTTTGAGGAGACACTTTGACTAGTCACTGTGCCAGTTTGTTGTGCAAATGAAAGCGATCTAGTTCTGTGATTATTTTTTCCCCAGTTTGTTGGCATGGCAACTGGTTCTACAAAGCCTGCAAACATTGCATACTGGGTTTTGTGGTCAGTTGCTTCTCAGTTACCCGCTTTCATGTTTTGCATCCATACCATTTACTGTTCACCAGTGACTGAGTTTGGATTCTGGCTGCCAATTTGATCTCCATTTAAATGTCTGCTCACAAATCTGATCAAAACTCTGTTAGGCTCTTTGTTGCTGGGTTGGCGTTTTTTAAATTAGACTTACAGTGATGCTTCAGCTTTCATCCACCGCTTGCAGTCACATGCTAACATGGCCATGGCAGTGAATCACAGTTTTATTTGAGACAATAGAGTTTGATGTGACAGGTGTACTCTGCAAACTGATAAGTCATCCATCAAATCCAAACCACTCAACACACACTTTCCTCAAGGTCAGCGATACTTAAAGAACAATGGGCAGTCAGATGTATACCTTCAGTTGCTGGGTTTAACAGGTAAAATTGTGTTGGTAACTCATTTAAGGATTTCTTTAATTTCTATAAAACTGTTTCTGAAAATGAAATATTTTTATGCACCAAAAAAAAAAAGGTGTATAATGTAGCTAACTTTTATGCATTGACTTTTTTTCTAGAGAAAGTCCACAAACATTCATATATGGTGGGACAGAATGAAGTAAAATGTTTACACGGAAATATTTTTGTTGGGAATACTTGACTAGCAGATACCATTTATGTTCTTCTTAATGACATTTTAATGTATTATTCAATGATGAAAGAGCTGGGGATGGAGGAGAGTAATTTGCTCCAGAGCAAGCAATAAAGCTGCTGTATAACACTGATTAGACTTGTTTAGTAATGCTGTGATAGGTGTCAAATTCCTATAGGTACACACGGATCAGCTGAAAGTCAGCCAATGCAAGCTTAACATGACCTGCCAAAATTAACAATATGCTTGATTTGTCTTAAAATGCTGATTAGACAGCTGTTTTATTCTTTAATGTCTCAACATGGTCTCTTTCTTCTAATAGAGTACAATTATTTTAACATAATATTTCAAGTAATTTAATTATTTATTTTGGTAAGTAAAGTGGAATAATGTAGTCACGTGGTCATTTACAAAACAAATCCCTTCAGGGTGAACTAAGACCCTATTTAAGTAAACTTTATTTATAACTAACTGACAGAACATTATCCCTTATATAATCTGCATTTGGTAAGTGGAGCTAAAATCTTTTCATTCATCACTGTTCAAAAGTTTGAAATCAGTACACTGTACTTAAAAAAAAAACAAAAACTGAAATGTAGACTTTTATTTTGTAACGGGACATTAAAGAGCCACACAGATGGGAAATCAAAAATTACCTGTATTACAGTGTATGATGTAGCTGTCCATCAGTGTAAACAATGTGCAGATAATTAAACCAAAAAGTACACGATTTATAAAGTTATTGGCTTCTAAAGTAAGGAGTCGACTCTGAATCGCTGAAACGAGTCGTTATAGATTTCAAATCTTTTGCCCATCTCTATGTACGTCACTAGGAACACTTTGCATAATAATCTCCGCCTACCGTCTTGAGAGAAACGGAACTCTGATCTGACTTTTTTTAATTGTAAAGGCAAGTTTGTTTTATTTTCACTGCCAAAGAATGAAGATCAGAAGAACCAATGGCTAAAATTCATTTTCACCACAAAAGCAGAGCAGTACAACAAATCCCTTTTGTTGTGTTCACAACATTTCACTGATGACTGCTTTTCTAATCTCGGTGAGTACAGCGGGATTTTCAAAGCGTTTGGCCATAAAAGAGGGTTCATTACCAACTTTATTTAGAACAACGAGCATTTCCGAATCACAACGCGAAGTATGATTATGAAGTTATGTGTCTGTTTTCTCTCGAGCGTCTTATCAGTATGTGTGCTGTCTGCAGCCTTTGTTTGTGCTGATCTTCATTTACAAACACGTCATTAAAATGAAGTGTAACTCCGTGAATACTCAATGAAGAGACATGAGAGAGATATCTATAGAAAGCTTGACATGTCTACTTTAAAACTAAACAAGTGCTGCCGAAAACAGATATTCTGTGATAAAGTAATCCATATGAAAACAACGTGATGTCAGTTTTTCAGGTCTCCCTTCATTATATCTAATGTGACCACGCCCCCGCGCTGAACGCGCTATTCAGATTCAAACTGAAGCACGCGGCTTGAATACACACACACAGAAGAAAAAGCAGCGAGTCTGTTCAAGTTTTTTATTTTACTGTTTGCTTCACGGTGAGAGGAATAAGACAAAATTCACCCCAAACAGATGCTAACGCATAGTTTACTGTGGAGGTGTGTGCGGAACAACCAATCCAAACTGGTTATGTTAGTTGACCAATCAGAACACAGTATGCTACCGAAAGGTGGGGTTTAAGGAAACTGAATCTTTTGAACAGCTTCGCGCGAAACGTTTGGGGATCTCTGAGAATTGAGGTAACTTTCAAATTATATTTTGACAAAATGACAATGTTTTTTAACCTTGGATGGATTTAAACCTAATGTACAGGACTTATAAACAGTGATAGGAAGCTTAGAATTTTCATCTTACTTGCTCTTTAAATGGATTAAAAGTGACAGTAAATAAATAATAATTTGACATTTATAATATTACAAAAATTTCAAAGCAAAAGGAAAATATTATTTCACAACAATATTAAGCAGTTAACTGTTTTCAACATTGATAATAACAAGAACTATTTCTTGAGCACCAAATCAACATATTAGAATGATTTCTAAAGGATCATCTCTCACTGAAGACTGGAGTTAAGAAGCTGAAAATTCAGCATTGCATAGTGGGAATAAATACAATTTTAAATATATATTAAAAAGAAAACAGTTATTTAAATTGTAATTATATTTGAGAATATTATATATTTGTTACTATTTCTGATCAGATAAATCCAACCTTGCTGAGCATTAGAGACTTTTAACAAAAACAACACAATTTGACAAAAGCTAGGGGCAACTGTACAGTATGCCACAGAGTAAAGGTGTGTTTTCAACATTGATTTTAAACCGTCTAATGAGTCACTTGATCTAATGTTCAACGGGTGACCAAAGACATGGGGCTGCCACAGAGAAGACTCGATCCCCTTTGGTTTTCAAATAAAGACAAAAGAAGATGAATCGAGGAGCATGCATCCAGATCAGAGTGTTCATTCAGATGAATATGGGTCCTTAGGTTATTGATGTGACTTGTCAATAGTGTAGGTGAGTGACTGAATGACTTGGAAATTGTTCTCAGGTCATTTGCATGAGAGTTTAAATCAGAGACTAACAAAGAACAAAGGTTTGGGTTAAAGGTCAGGTGAGGATTGTGGGTAAAATTGTTATTCCATCCATCTTTGGCTCCGGCACAAAGATACTTGATTGTATCCTGGACACTTCCAATATTTCTCCTTTCTCACTCAATGGAACATCATATGACACTTGCTACTCATAATTTGTCATTATAATGAATGTTCTGCTGTCTGACAAATAGTCCACTACCCTGAGGTTCTGGACAGACATCAATTTCTGTTTGTTAATGGTTGGTTTTAATGCCCCCCTCTGTCTCTTTCCTCTCAGAGTGAGTTGATGGGACCATCCTGCCATTTGTCTGTAATTACCCCCGGTGTACATCACCCAACCTATCCCAGCAGGCTCTGGCAGGGATGCTATTATTTTACTACTGGCCAGCCTCCCCCTCGAGACAGTGCTGTGTTTTGAGCGACACCTCTGTAAACAGTACAGTAGTGTCACGTAGCCAGACTTTGGCTCACGACATTTAGTCTGGCCTTATTTGGAGTTTATTCTAGCCAAGAGACTGTCTGGCCAGAATATAAAGTTATTGTTTTGTTTAACAAGCCATTTAGAGGAAGGTTTATTCAAGTTAGCTTGTACCAAAACTTTTTGAAAGATCAATTAAAATAATGACACAGTATTCTTTGATAAGCACTGTACAGAAATTGGCGAACAAAATAGCCAAACATTTATTTTATAGGTTTGATTTGATTACAGAGGAAGAAAGCAATGGACTGCAATGTTTTCTCCTGTTGTTTAGTCTTAAATGCATTGCACTTTTTCCATTTTGCAAATATAAAATATATTTGACTTCAGTGTGCAAACCATTTTTACGATTTTTGTTTTGAGTATCAGTGTTATCAGTATTATTTTGATATCAGTGTATTATAGTATTTATTAATTTTAGCTTTTATTTGTATGTTTTCAATTGTCATTTATATTTTAATTTAGTTCAAGTTTATTTTTATAGCACTTTTCATGATACAAATCGTTGCAAAGCAGCTTTAAAGAAAATTACAATTACGTTTCTACAATGTATTGAGTAGTAGCTTATCAGGGGTGTCTATGTCAAATTGATGTACATATGGCAGAAATGTATGTATGAATGAAATCGCGAGTCTTTTTTGAACACAACTGCTGTCTGATGTTGCGTAAAGTCAGTTATGGATGATGGATAAAATCAAGCCACGCCTTTATCCAGAACCACTCCCCCAAAACCACACCCTCCACCTGTTTACCAAAGGAAGTGGCCCACCATAGATCCCCAAGGTCAGTATTCACCTTGAAGTCATTCCTGTTGTCCCTCCCCCAAGTTCTTTACAACAAAAGAATCCTTTCATCCACAACATACTTTAGCAAAGCCCTCTGCCTTCTGTGATGCTTTCAATATTTCCTGACATGCTCTATTAGGCCCCTTAATGTAGTATTATAACAAACACAACTGAGATTGGCTACACCGGCCCCCCATCCGTCTGCCTGTGTGTCAGCAAGTCAGAGTGAAACTAAGACGGATGGAGGCCTGCCTCCACCCCAGCTCCTGACCAATGCCTCGGGGCCTCTCCACTTATTGAAATGACCTAATGTAGATTCAGACTCGACAGGGAGGCATATCTATCTGTATCAACCTGCAGGAGACAGAAATGTGTGTGTGTGTGGTGGCTTCTTAAAGAAAGAGTTTGGTTGCCGCTGTGTCTTTGTAATTGAAAGCAAAAGAAAAATAACCCGATGGAACATTAAGCAGGACGCTCGCCTCTGGACACGTCTAATGCACTCATTGAAAGGTGGACATAAGGAGAGATGTGAAGAATGAAGGGGGCAGGGGTCATACACTGTATATCAGTAACACTATGGGTCATTTCATATCTTTGTAATTTTTTGCTTTTGTCTTTGGAGAAATAAATGGACACATGAAGACATATATATATACCTTGTCAAATGTTTTTGTCCTGATTCTTGTTGTCAAGGAAGATACTCTTGTTTCGTTGGCTTTGAAAGAACACTATAATGATATTAACAACAACAGCAGTAGCAGCAATAACAAAAGTCTTGCAGCTTGCAGTGTGTGTGTTGTGTATAGGAAATCGAGGCGCATTGATCTGTGGTGGCGTTTTTAATCATGTTTCAAATTGATCGTTTCATTCATTTTGCATCAATTTGATTTGATCCTCCAAGGTTGCATTTGGAAATGCATCATAACGAAGTTTCCTTAAGATATAGATATGTTTTACTTATTAAAGTTAATTCTTTATTTAAATAGTTCATGTGGCCATACAGGTCTAGCAGAAAATGTTTAAATGCTTAATTAAATTGTTAAAGCAAATACAGCAGCAGAAAGGTGGATATTTGGGTCTCTGATTCGGTTAATGAGAAATAAGTGCCCAGAAATGAATTGAGAACACAAAAGAAGATCAAAATTTATTTTTTAAAATGGGAATTTAAGTGACAAATTTATCGACTGAAAATAAAACCACAGTTGGCCAGGTGAAAACACGTTTGCTTCAACCAAATCTTAAATGAATAGTTTAGCCAATGTGAAAGTTCTGTCATCATTTATTAACAGTCATGTCAATCCAAACCTCTATGACTCTGAGGAGATGTTTCGCTGAATATTGCAGGCTGTTTCTCATTCAACGAAAGCATAAGTTAGACCAGAAAATGGACCAAAAAAGCAGTCCATACATCCTGTTCACTACATCTTTTAAGCCATACAATATTTTTATGCAAGGAACAGACAGGATTTTAACTCGTAAACGTGGCATATTGCATATTTGATGTCAAACTGGTGATATGTGTTTGCTTATGCCAAGTATTCCAAGTGAACTTCTTTTTTAGTGTTCTATTCAGAAGAAAGAACATCATAATCTTCTAAATAAAGGTGCCAAAGATAGGTTTTTACAGTGATGCAGTATAAGAACCATTCATATAAGAAATAAATAAAAATCTTATTGTGAAGAACATTTTAATTGTCTAAAGAACCTTTTTTCCACTGTAAAGAACAGTATGTGCAATGGAATGGATGTTGAATGTTCCTGTAAAGAACCTTTATTTTTTTTTAAGTGTACAGGTTTGGAACAACATGAGGGCAAAAAAATTATGACAGAATTTTCATATTTGGTCAACTATTCATTTCTTTTCAGTTTTCAAGCCACTTTTCTGATTCCGATTATGTTATAAGTACATATACATTTTGTATCAGATGCCTTGAAATGCTGTTCACACTTCACTGGCATCCACCTAGACTCTCTGTACATGAATTATGTACAACAAATGATCTCAAAAAGAGGGAAAAAGTGCATGTGTAGGCTCAAATATCCTTGACCTCTGCTCCCGCATCTCTTCTTCCATACTAATGTGGTTTTCTTAGACCTGCTCCATGACCCAAAGCTTGCAGTCCAACTTCATTCAAGTCTTATTATTATCAACAGCGCTTTGAAATCCATTTCTAAAAATCACACAGCCACATGAAAGACCAGGATCTCTTACAAACAATTTAAATATAAAATAAAGAATGACTTGAAATCTGCATTTTTATTGCCCTCTCTTGACTTGCAGCATTCCGTTTGACTTCAGCTCATCGTGGCCTTCTCAAAAAAGCAGTCACATCCACGGGCGGTCTCCTCTGATTAATCTTCGGATCTCGAAAGCGCATTAAGATGTGATTCATTTCCCACACAAATGCAGCGAGTTACACACTATCTTGGCTCAATAACCTGCAACTAATAAGCCAATTTATGATAATATACCATCAACGAACACCGGCGGAAAGCTAATTTTGCCCTTGGAGCGAAATAGCGAGAGTTCAGGTGTGACTGCGGGCTTTGTTTATAAACGCAGATATGCAAATCAGGCTGTTGTTTTCCTTTGTATTATTGCTTGTTAGGAACAATTATGTGGGAGACTAGAATGGCAAGTACCCTCTTCCTCTCTCAGGTGCTTTTAATGAGGACGCAACACTTGATCTGATAGAGAGCATTTCATTTGGGAAAGGCCTGTTGAGATGTTGTTTGCAAACCAGCCGAATTGGTTTTTTAAACATGGATATCACATCTTTTGAAGCCAAAAAGCAAAATATATCTAACCAAAGCTGTTCTGTTCTCTGTTAGTCTGTAGCCGCTTAAATAATTGTGTGTTTGTCAATGTTACATCAGCTTTCTAATTAGCTGAGGCTTATGGGAGGTGTAATCTAAATATCTGGTGTTATTAAAATGCATTAGCTTTAATTAAGCTTGTGTGATACTGCTTACTGATACCGATAGTGCGATGTCATTTATTTGTGAATAATCTGGCGAATTCATTTGAGGGGCTTAGCAAATCAGTCGATCTGTGGTAATTATGGTGTATGAACGATATGTTTAATTGTCAGGGCTGAGATGTTCGCTGTGACATTTCCCTCAGGATTTCGAAATGGTTCTGCCGTCAGAGAGCGGGGTTCAGCTCCGGCAATCAAGCAAAATACTGTCAACCAGTGACTTTACATGCATAGGAATATGATGGCATTCAGAGAGTTAACATTGTCTGACAGTGAAGGCTGCTAAAGGGATAGTTCGGCCAAAAGTGAAAATTCATTTATTCACCTTTCCAAACTAGACTTTCTGTCTTCAGCGAAACACAAAAAGAGATATTATGCATAATGTTTAATGTTCTGCTTAAAAACACCATGAAAGGAATCTACATTATTTTAGGTCTTCAGGTCTTCATAAAGCTATCATATGAAGTCAGAATACTTGGAATATAGCAAAAGTTCTACTTTTATGGTACATTTATGGTCTTTTTTGTTGTTGTTTTAGAGCTTGTCTGTAATCATCCTCTTTCACTTTAATGGAAAAAAGCAGCTTGAACATTCTGCTCCTTTAGATTGAATTCAGAGAAAAGTTAGGCTATACTGGTTGTGAAGGTGAGTAAATTATTTGTATTTATTTTTATTTTTGGGTGTACTATTACCTTTCTGCCCTCATTTGTTTTATATATATATATATATATATATATATATATATATATATATAAACAATTTATTGATTTAAATGTATTATATATATATATATATATATTTTTTTTTTTTTTTAATTATTATTATTTATTTTATTTATTTATTTATTTTTGTGATGCAATGCAGAATTTTCAGCCTCATCCATTGTTCCTGTGGCTCAGTGGTAGAGCATTGCGTTAGCAGCACAAAAAGTCACACATAATAACATGATAAAAAAAAAAAAAATATATATATATATATATAGCCTAAATGCACTATAAGTTGCTTTGGATAAACGTGTCTGCTAAATGCATAAATGTAATGTAAAATCCAGTTTTCAGTGTCACATGATCCTTCAGAAATCGTTCTAATATTCTGATTCACTGTTGATGTTGAGGGTTGAATTAATTGATTAATTAAAGGTTAAAAATATTTATGAAAAATATTTTTGAAATAAATGTCTTTACTGTCATTTTACATCTTATGATAATTCACTTACTACTGATTCATTTAATAATGGCAAACACACAAATCTTTTGATAGTTTCTTAGTTTTTTCTGTTCCTCTTGAGGTCCTATGAGTAATCTTCCAGAACCAAATCTCCTAGAAACAAGAATTGCTAGAACTTTCTATTTAGAATATTTTCTGGATGGTTCCTGGTGTTTCTTGCACCTCAGTGAACTTTGTTTCAACTATGGCAGCTAGAGTTAACAAGTCCACTTTGCCATGTATGCAAATTAAACTGTATATTTTTAGTGGCAGTCAGTTGTTCTAAATCAGAACATGTCATCCTCCGGTGAGCACCAGCGTTCAGAAGACGTCCCGAGTGTTGTTTTGGCGGGACGGTGACAAGTACCAGCGCAGAACAATGACAACTGGCATTTAGAGATGTGTTCGCAGTGCGGTACTCTGGTAATTAACATTGTGCAACCTCCGTGCTTACAAAGCATCGCTCTTAATTAGAGTTATGATTGCAGTGGGGCAAAACCAGCGATCCTTGCTCAGGATAATGACTGCCATAGTCAGTGTAGCAGAAGCTTTATTGTTTGCATTCTGGACTTCTGACATCTGGGATACAAAGAGGCACAATAGAAAGCCGGCGTTCTTTGTTCTTTCTCCTGCTGATCCAATCAGAATGGGCAAATAGAGCCCAGGCGTCTTCCAAATAAGACCCGCTCTCTGCCTGAGCGGCGCAGACACCTTTGAATTGAGCAATAATGTGGAAAACCTCCTTTCAGTTGAAGGATCACACACGTGTCCTACATCAAGATAAGCGTGTGTGCTGTAGTAAATGCAGCTTTCGAAGGTTGTCTTTCCCACAATTCGTCTGTCTATAACTCATTATAGCAACGATAGCTACAAGTTATTGGTTGTTTTGTATGGAAGCCTGTTTCTGTTTATTTTTGTAAGTTCATATCTTGCAATTCAGATTTACTTTTTATGTTTTTATTTCACCATTCTCATTTTTTTCTTGCAATTCTGAGAAAAAAAATGTGAGATGTAAACTTGCAATTCCGAAAAAATCTAAATTCAAAATTTAAAATAGCAAAAAAAGCTATATATAAAGTCAGAATTCTGATTTTTTGTCTCACAATTCTGAGCTTATGTCTCACAGTTTTAAGTTTACAAAAACTTAAACAAGTTTATCTCGCAGTTCTGACTTTTTCTGAGAATTCTGAGTTTATCTCGCAATTCTGGTTTGTGTTTCTGCCATAGAATAAAAAATGTAAAACAAAATTGCAACTTTTATCTTATCTTTTATCTTTTATATTTCAGAATTGCACGTTTCTATCTCATAGTTGTGAAAAAACATCTGAAAATTCTGAGTTTTTTTTTTCCGGGGAAATGCAAGTTTATAGTTTTTTTTTTGCATTCTTGCTTTTTCTTGAAAGTCTAGTTTGTCTTTTTTTACTCACAAAGAAAAAACATTAATTGCAAGATCTGAACTTGCAAAAATTATGTATTCATTATTGTATTCTGTGGCAGAAACAAGTTTTCATAGTTTTATGTTTGGCTTTGAAATGTTTCTCATGTATACCTTGTTGTGGATCTCTGACTAACAGCCGTAAATCTAAATTTATTTATGAACGTTTTGAAGGCTTTAAAGTTCGAAATAGCATGAAATGTTGTTCCTGGAGCTTTTAGTCAAATTAATTGTCCAGTAGCTTCTGTCTTGATGGAGGACGGCTCTTAACTCTGTCATGTTTCCCCCTCCTTCTTCTTGCCAGACAGTTGGGTCTAATTCATCAAATTTAGCTTGCAGACCAGGGGGGGCCCACGGTCTTCATCTTCTCCCTGCAGGATATAATCAGCTTTTAATTTCTCCACGAACCTGCAGACCAAATGACGGATAACTACGGTCGGTCCCATTCGGTGACCGGGTCTGTCTGCCTCCTCGTCGACCAGAAACGCTCTATTGCTTTTGCAGAAAATTAATCGTAATTTTGGCTCAGCCTGCAGCTCTAATAAGAGGCTTGCATGCACAGACACCATCACATCTTAAACATTATTTCCACCAGGGATACCCAGCGTGTCTTGTTAACCAGGCTTAGCTAATTTTTTTAATAAATGATGTTGTGCTATAAATATATATGAAGAGTTAGGTGGTTTATCTGGTTCATAATCTATTTCAGTAAACACAAGCAGGGATTTTGACTGCATATTTCCATCTCTGAAGATTATGGAGTGGTAGAGTTAAATAATGTGTTGTTGGAGCTGTGGTGCGATGGTCGGTGTACATGCTTGTCATTTAAAAGCTGTTGAATCAGGATTGGAGCCATTCTGTCTTATGTTTGCATTTGATCTTTACCTAACTACTCCACATAAAATAAAGTATGCACTGATATTAAAAGACAAGGGGTCTCATTCATGAAACACGAGCTGAACAAATTTTTGTGTAAATCGCGTGTAAAGTGGTTTTGGCGTAAATTTTCGGATTCATTAAAACGTTCGTATTTTCCAAATGTTAGTTGGTACGAAAGAAATCTACACCTGCTCCCAGCCACGCGTAAATAGTGCGTTTAACGTCTGAACGTTTTGCTCATTAATACGGCTGCATTTTAATTCACCTTAATCGGGTAAATATTTACACAGGATTTTGAAAAAAATATTATATATATTAATTACATAGGGTTTTTCTTTTAACTTTTATTATGAGAGCCAGTAATAGGATCTGTAATATGCTGCCAAACTTCATTTTTTAGGACCTGATACGCCACTAGTTTGCTTGAAAATAAAATGTGGCGTTTTGAATGAACCTCTGATAATAAAACTTCAATTTCTGCAGCTGAGAAATGTTGAAGACATGTTGAAATCCTTCGTTTAGTGTCATAATATGATGCTCATATATAGTTGTCAGTCGGATTTAATAGGCGGGATTTATGGTAATTGAGAGTGAGCGTGCACGCGCGTCCCATTTACGACTGATTGGAATTCATTAACACACACACACATTACACTATCCCATCTGACGTTTACGAAGTTTTTGTGAATCAGGAGAAGAGTTTTCGGGAAGTTCTCTTTACGCGCAAATCACTCAGATATTTACTCGTATATTTACGAATGTTTCATGAATGAGACCCATTGTACATAAATCAAAGAATAAATATGTAAAGTAAATAAAAAAATATATAACAAATATGAAATAATAACACATATAAGTGACGTGTATAAGCAGAAACCGATGCTTTCACTGTTCAGCTCTGAACTGGCAAGCAATCCCAGCTGCAGTGCTGAACCGATTTCCCATTAAGAGTCTCCGCATTATCCTGTTCTCTCATGCATTTGTCTTCAGTGGACAACCAGCCTTTTTGGGGGACTTGAATGAGTTGTGTGTACATGAGGGTACATTGTATAGATGCAATATGAAATCACAGATTTGGAACAGCCATTCTCTTGCTATGGCTGATATTAGTCTTCATCTGGACAACTTGCTGTCAGAGGGTTTCAGTCACTTTAGAACGGCTCACCATCTTGCAAAGTCAGTGAAAACTTGAATGTTAGGCTTCCAGTTAAATAGGGATGGTCAGATAATAAAGAAAATTAACACCAGGTACCAGAATAACACCAATAACGGAAAGTAAATATTATGCACTTGCTTCTTACAATTTTTTATTTTATATTTTATTTTAAATCCGCTGCTAAGTTAAAAAAATTGTAAGCCTTATGACTCAGAAAAGTAATTGCACACTTTTTCTGAACAAGTTAAGCTACATGCCAAAGTGTAGTACATTACATATAGTGTTTTTTTTCAAAGTATGAACAGTAAATAGATGCTTGCCTTAGCAAAAACACTGTTGTTTCCATAGTTTGAATTCTAGTTAAAACTCTCCCAGCCAGGTTGACGTCTCCGACCTTGGTTTTGTAAGCAAAGGCCTGTCACCGTGTTAGGTTGCACTCAAGATTCATAGCGCATTGCCCTTCTTCCATCTTTCTCTGCACAGTCCTGCGAGAGAAATGGGTGCTTGAGAATGAGTGTGTGTGTGTGTGTGTGTGTGCTCGCATAGCATGTGCAAGCACATCATGATTAGTGTGTGCTCTCCTGCTGGCCGACAGGAGCTAATATACACGGAGAGGAAGAGGCAGTGTGGCGTTCCTGCAAAGCGAAGCCGCAGGTTAATCCCTTTATTGTAATGAAGTGACAGAAATATTAATGAACTGTAAACACAGGAAATTTAAACCCTGTCCGTCATCTTTACGAGGGTGGAGCTGCATGGAGGAAGCCAAACGGCGCCATCCATAACAAACATGACATTGACTCTGCAAAACAGCTGAGCAGTCACTTAAGGAGATTGTCCTCACGTCTGACGCAAAGCCTCATTCTTTCCTTTTCCATTGTTGCTCACTTGACTGCATTCACACAATGGATACCGACGTTGTGTTTGTAGTATGCCTGCTATCCGAATTCGTCTATTCAACAGCTTTTTGAGGGGCAATTTTGCCAGAAGACTAGCTGTGGCTCATGATTCAGCAGCTGTAGCACAGAAGCTTCTCCCCCTCCTCCAAACTCATCTCCATGCCCCACGAGCCGCACGCTGCAGCACGGGCTTCACCGGCCTCACAAGCTGATAACGGATTACAATAATCGAAAGGCTGAATGTCTGAGCATGAAATTGTGTTTGTTCGAACAGTTTGATATTTATTCAGAGAGCTTGTTGGAGAGTGTGCATGGAAATTGAATGCCAGCAACATGTTTAAGAGTTTTACATCGTACCACTTTTCTTTGAGCATTTTTTTTTTAAAGGATGTTACAGATTCTACTGATTAAATAGATAAAAACAATAAGTTCTCAAATATTTGAGAGTGGATGCAAAAAAATACAAAATAAAATTTTGACCCCTGTTGCTTGTTTCATGTTTGGGCAAAATGAAGAATTTAATCAAATTTATGAATGTGACTTGAAATTGAATTGGCCAGACCCAGGAAGATTTTGACTTTCCAAGAGGTCTATTTTTTATGTTCATAATGTAAATATTTATACTGTATATATGTTTATAAGTATCTTTTCTGTGTCTTTTCATATTTCATATTCATATCAATATATTAAGTCCATTTTAAAGATTTTATAAGTTTATATTTATATTTGTTTGAGCATCTTGACCAGTTTGACACATCAACATTTACTCAACCCTTGCTGTGGTTTTGTTTATTTCTGTCTGTTTGGCTGACCCAACCATCAATTCTTCTTGTTCAATTCTGTTTGGTAATGCTAGTGGTGCAGAAATGACAGACCTTGCCTTTAAACTACCTCCACGTCTTTATCTGAATAGCTCAATCTGAATTCAGTAATATTAAAGGCGTTCTCAATTAAAGTGTCCAGCCCTGGTTATGTTGAAGTATTTGTGTTTGCCTCTAGGCCATGGCTCCTAGATGTGATTAAATGGTGCCCAATTCAAACAGCCTGCTTTCAAATTAATGAACAGGGAGGAGGAACGGCCAGTGGAAATGCAGCACTGGAGGTTTTGCTGAAATGCCTGGAAATCATGAACAATAGGCGAATATGTGTTTACTCACTGTCCTGGCTATAGTCCCGGGGGATGACATCTGTGGTGTCTAGATAGTGCACATTGTAGCTCTAAAGCATGAACAAGGAATGAATACGTAAGCGTGCCACTATAGAACGCTCCACTCTTTATTGCTTGCATTGCATTGCAAGGCTGTCGGCTGTTGGAGCATTGCATTATTCCCTCAAAAAGGTCTCGGTTCGGCTAATTGAACCTCCAGCTACCTTCCCAATAAGAACAGTGGTCCATGGGGAAAAACCAGCAATGGGCATCGATAAAGACCATGATATTGTGCATCTCTGTTTTGTTACCATTTGGACCATAACGTAAATGGAGGATGATTTCGATTTTTAACAATCGCAGACCATCATCTGCATCACAGGACCAGTCTCCTGCCATATCTATTCCGTATCTGTCTTTGTTGTATGTTTCCTTCCCCTCCCCAGCTCCCGTAACATCTGGCTCCCTGGGCTGAAGTTACAGGGAGCACCAAAGGCAGGAATAGGAAGATGAAAGGCGAGAGATTAAGCTGAAGGGAACAGTGGGTGTTGTCAGAGGTAATTTGAAGTGCATTTGATTTCTCAGAGCCCTCTGAACACTTTCCTGCAATAATTTACCTGCTATATGCCTCCACCTTTAACACGCCAGACACCCTCGTGAGATGTGAGGAGACCTATTCATGTGGAAATGGTGTCATGTCATGTTCGAAATGAAAGCAGTGTGTAAAGGAAATGACAGTTTAGTGGGTGTCTGCCAAACCTCAAAACAGTACATGAAGGGTCGGGATGGGTGTTGACTTTGTTCACATCGCCCACCGCAAACAAAGAAACTCCAGAAGCAGAAGAAGAAAAGAGACGGGAACACCAAAAGACCCACATTTTCCTGCAGAAAGCACTTGTTGTGCATTTTTCAAAACTGAAATGTCTTCATCTCTTTCTTGTTGTACATTTCTGTGGTCTTTCCATTTAAGTACAGAGCTGAGTTGGTGAGGTTTGGGCCTGGTTGTGGACTAGTGATTGACAGATAAGGATATTTTAAATGGGCAATTCCAACATTTAACCAGCAAGGTGACCGATGTAATCTTGAGACAGGGTTGTTGCCATGATGAGACAGACAGGATATTTTGAGTACTTTTTGGTTAAATGAAAGGTTCATGCAGTGCTTAATGTGTAAATTGCGAGGTCCCGGAACAAAGTGAGGTAACGGATCCGGCACATGATTACGGAAGGGATAGGTAACGGAGCATTCACGCAATCACATTGGAAGACCAGTTTAAGTGATTAATAGCATGCATCAGTTGCTTTTAGGGTCTGTAAGGTCATGAATAACCTGGAAATGCCATGCAATTTTAAAACTGCAATTTCCAGGCCTGAAAATTGTAGAAAAAGTTGTGGGATTTTATTTGAAAAATCTCTGTATAATAGAGTTATATTTAATCAGGTCAATGCATTGTCACAAAAATGTATAATTTGCACACATTTTAACCCATTTGGTACTTGCGAGCTCCAGAGGCTGTATTATGTGCCTGTATTTTGTAAAGTTTGCGCGTATAAAGCTGCTTATATAATAGGCTATTCGTGAGCCAGCTTTATACGCTTTATAACGTTATTTTTTGTAGTTTGTTTAGCCTAAGCAACCAAATACACACAATATGATGTCTATTGTGGGTGTTGATAAAACAATTTCATACTGAAATACAGGGGGAAGAAAAATCGGGGAGAAAAGTCAATAATTAAACAAAACTGCGTCGTCAGTGTTGGTGTTTTATCAGACGGTGATGTTGAATGAGGAGACCTTTTTTTTGGCCGCATCTGAGGCAAGTGCAGCGCATTATACACTTTCATCAACTTTTACAGGTTTATAACGTTCATCGTTGCTATATGGGCGCTTAATTTTTCTTGTTATTAAATCCACTTGGCCAAAATGTCATGATATAAATGATTGGCTAAATAGCAAATAACCTATTTCTCCGATCTTCAAACACTCAAAAATAGCCTTTATAGACATGGTGCATGAGTAAAGAAAATGCTGTGCTATTCAAATATAAGCTATTTATTTACACTTCGCGAAAGCGGAGATGTGTTTCCTCCAGGCTGTGCGCGGTGCGTCAATTTGAGTGTAGACGGTGTGAAGTTACAAGGTTTCGCTGAGAGCTTGAGGATCCAGTGGCGTTATGAAGTTTTACTGACAAGCTCTTTTTAATAATTATCATTGGTTAAATATTTGTATTTTGATTTTAAAAAACTAAACAAAACAAAAAAACCTAACAAATTATAATAGAGATATGAAGTTTGGATAGTTTTTCACGGCACACCTGACTGGGCTAGGGTATGGCAATTGCTATACTCTGCCGTACTGAAACGCAGAGGAGAGGGATCCGCCAAAATCAGGTGATGGATCGGATTTCGGAGGTGCCAGATTCGGCTTGTTCTGGCACAGATTAAGCCATGGGTTCATGGGAGATTGCATATTTTTTCATCACTGTTAGTAAATAGATATTAATTAATAAATTGTCTCATTACATTTATTTCTTAATAATTTTAAATTAACCTTCAAGGACTTTTCATATTTTTATGTATCCTTTTATATGTTCTATTTATAATTTAATATTATAAATATATAATAACTTATAATTTAAGTTTTATAATTACATTTAAATGAAATAATTATAAATATTATAATCATTTCATTATATTCATTATTTTTATTATTATTGTATTATTTGTTGTATTGTCTCTAGGTCATTTTTTTAAGCTGGAATTTGACACGCCATCTTTCTCCGAAATGCTTCAGATTTGCACATACATTTCTTGCTCCTAAATAAGATGTGTTTGCAAAGATAAACTGGAGAAACCGATTTTTTTGTAGGCTCAGGTCTGTTTGTTGCTGATTGGCCCAATTCATGTGCATGTAATTTGGAAAGAGGAGGTCCTACACATAAATCTTCCATTATCTTCAATGGTTGTATTCATTAATCAACAGAATTGAATAATTACTCTTAGCTGTCTCCTCTGCCTAAACTCATTGGCGAAGAGTGTCAGGTGAGGAGGCCATCTTGGTGCGGTGCACCCCCTCTGCCCCGCCGACAGTGGCATCTCACCGCTGGTAATTGGGTGTTTATCTGATCGCTTGTGAAAGACGCTTTTGGCTGCCTATCTGACACAATTATCTGGAAGAATTCAATCCGACCCTCCTGTGTCCACCACAGAATACTTGGAAGAAGCGGACCTGAGTGTTTTATGAATGAGGGAACGAGGGAAAATAACGCAAGAGCTGAAAATAAATGCAACTCTTACTCGATCGTCTGGTTCATGGTAAATGGTTCTCATCATGGCATGCAAATTATGCAGTTGTTAGGCACAATAATTCTATCAGGCTGCCAGAACACTGGGGGAAATAAAGGACGATAAGGTACGAGTGTCACAATGAGGCGGCCGGTTGCTTCAATCAGATAGAGCTCTCTTCCACCATTTCAGCTCCATGGCCAGGAAACAGTCCAAATGGAGACAGGGAGAATGTTTACTGTGCATCCTATGATAAGAGGAGAATAAAGCTTTTCTGTCAACAAGCTTACAGTGTCTACCACAAACAAGCCATTACGGCTAAAGAGAATTATGAAGTGTCTTTGAAAAGTAGAGGTTTTTATAAAGTGAATTTTGAGTATGTACCTTTGCTGTTTTGTTTTATTTTATTTTATTGTATTTTGTTTTGTTTTGTTTTGCATGACCAAAATCACATACTTAGCAAAAACTGACCCCTAAAAGCCATTTTATATTTGTGGATCAGTTGTGTTTTGTCATGCATGTTCATATCATCTCTGGAAAATAATATTGCATCCTAAGAATGTGATGCTTTGATTTTGGGTTTCAGATCAGGCTGGGCTAGTGCACAATCTGCGCTTGTATTTTGCAGATGGTTGATCAGAGTTACCAACAGATTCATTTTGAACCAACAGGCAATATTCCTACTGAGCATGAGATTTCTTATCAGCCTTGAGCATTGATCCAAATAAGTCTGGTACATGAGAAAATGGATTTTAATCTTTCAGTCTTCTGTATCACAAAATTCAACTCTTTACATCTGATTGTGTATTGACAACGGACTGAAGATTTTGTGTTTAGATTCAGTGCACTGGTATTAAGCAAAAAGATTTTGAGGGATATTTTTATGCCAATTGACCAGTTTTGTATGCTATATATATATATATATATATATATATATATATATATATATATATATATATATATATATATATATATAGAATACAAAACTGGTCAGTTGGCTTAAAAAAATATATATATATATATATATTGTTTTTTTTTTGTTTTTCAGATTTTGCAATAGATTTAATTATTTTGTTTTTTAACTTTAATTTTAGTTTAAAGTTTCAGTAATGTTGTTTGGGTTGTTTTAATATGTTTTTATTTTATACATTTATTTATTAGTTTTATTTTAGTACTTCAAGTTAAACTAAATAGAAATGAGAAATAATATGAGTAAAATAGATAGTTTGACTCCCAACCCTAAGGTTGTTGGTTCGAGTCTCGGGCCGGTAATACCATGACTGAGGTGCCCTTGAGCAAGGCTGCCCACTGCTCTGGGTGTGTGTTCACAGTGTGTGTGTGTGTGTGTTCACTGCTGTGTGTGTGCACTTTGGATGGGTTATATGCAGAGCACGAATTCTGAGTATGGGTCACCATACTTGTTGCTGTATATCAAATCACTTTCACTTTTTCACTTTCATCAAGTCCAAAAATGTAAGTAGAAATTTCCTCCAATATAAATGCTTTGTTTTTCTCTTTATCTGTCCAGATTAATCTCTGAGACATCCAGGGATGCCATCTCGCTAAGAATGATGCAGGTCACATGGTCAGGCACCACAGTCCTCATCATTTTCACTTTGCTACAGCTTGTCCAGTCTGAGCTGTCGGAGGGTCCTTTGGTTCCAGGTAAGCGTGCATGATCCCTGTGTTTTGTGTTTTATTCCTAGATTCTGTTGTGGATTCCCAGTTTATTTCCAAGCTATGTGACAGACACATAAACCTACTAACTGCACCTAAACTTTGAAAAACCCATTTATTTTTATGGGAACACTTGCACAGAAGGAACCCAACTTTTATATTCTGCAATGCAGGCTTATGTGTCTTTCCATGTGGCTCTGGTGTGTTTTCTATTCATTTGATGAACTGTCTGTTTGTGTGATGGACACCATTGAAGGGATTGTCAGATCAACCGGTTCACTACTTCAGGTGAATGATGAATAATGTTAAACAAAGGAGGATTTCAAGATAAACGACAGCCATCAGTCACGAGTGACTGCTGTCTTCTGACTGTGTTCATTTATCATGGTTTTGAGAATTTAAGGTGGTGCATTAAATGTTATGAGTCATGTTAAAACCACTGAGCTTTTAAAGGGACAGTTCACCTCAAAATAATTTACCAAGCCTCATGTTGTCCCAAACTCATATCACTTTCTTGATTTAGAGTAAAGTTCATTTTTGTCCTGGGTCTGGCTGTTCTTGTCCAAGTATAGAAATTAAATGTAGACTGGTTCTATAAATCTCCAAAATGACAAAAACGCACAATAATATTGCCATAAAATAGTCCATGTGACCGAATTATACCAGATTATAGTCAAATGATAAGTGCATTTAAGTTTTTGTTTTTGCATCATTAAGGCTGCATTTTTTTAATCAAAAAACAGTAAATATTATGACATATTTTTACAATTTAAAATTACTGTTTTCTACTGTAGTATATTTGAACATGTAATTCATTCCTGTGATGCAAAGCTGAATTTCCAGCATCATTACTCCAGTCTTCTGTGTAACACAGTTCTTCAGAAATCACCCTAACATGATGATTTTCTGCTCAATAATAATTTCTAATTATTAGCTATGTTGAACAGCTGTGATGCTTCATATTTTTGTGGAAACCGGGATACCCCCCACCCCCCGAGATTCTTTGATGAACAAAAAGTTCAGAAGAAAAGCATTTATTTAAAATATAAATCCTTGGTAGAATTCTTATTTTCTTTAATGTCACTTCTGATCTATTTAATGCATCTTTGCTGAATAACTTTTGAATGGTACTGTATAGAAAAAAAATCAGATTGCATGATTCACAAAAGAAAAAGTCATGTGGGTTTGAAATGACACGAGAGTTAATAAACGAAGACAAAGCTAAATATTTACTGTGTGGGTGAACTATTCCTCTGAAGCTTTTTTAATCTTGTACACTTTTACCTTAGGACACCTGAGCGAGCGTGTCATCAGTTTTTTCATCGCTTGCAGCATATTGTACGTTCCCTGTAAAGCGTAGTTTATTCCTGCAATTCATCATGACCGACTTCTGCGATGAGCTCTCTTTGGCCCTCACTTTCTCCATTTCTAGGCTTTCTCTCCCTAATTCACATCAGCCAGGATGATACATCCCCAAATCATCCTGTTATTCACCCATTTTCCTCTTTATTGCTTCACACTCCTGTCCGTTATGATTCCTTCTCCTCACTTGTTTACCTTCCCTCCTTCTCATCTCCCTTCGTTCCCCCTCCTTTCCCCGTATTCCTTTGCCTGCTGCTTCAGAAACAATTTACTTGTCAGCTCGGTCTGTTGGTGCGCGTCTCTCTGGGTTTAATGTTCTTTTCTGGTGTGCCGTTGGAGGCGGCTGTAATTTCAGTCGTGAGCAGGCGTGCAGTGATGCCTTTTGCTCGCTGCGAGCTTGCATTGATAGCTGGAGCCCGATATAGCAGCGTTAATGAACAGGGCTGAGTCAGGCGCATCCTGCCCGAAGTCCAATTCACTCCACCTGATGCGCTGCGCAGGACCCGCCGCTGAGCTGTAAACAGATGAACAGTGTGCAGCTGAGCATGATGGGTTGCATTCTCTAACCACCTGACAGTCTCAGAGTTTCTTTGATGATCCTGGTGTCGTGTTGGGTGATGACTGTGTACATCGATGATCTAAGTTCCTCTGATATTACTAAACACTTAATAGTCAATATGAAATCAAAATTGACTCTATTTACTTTTTTAAATACACATGCCTGGTCTATTTCAAATGATTCATTGCTGCACAGTACGCTAAAGGGGAAACAATTAATCTTTAATCAAAATATAGTGATTTTCTCTTCCTCTTACCAACCAATAAAAGCTATTTAGATCTTGTTTTGAGCAAATTTATATTTGGCCTGTGGTTCATTCTAGTTTTTTTTTCTCCCTGACGAACCAATCAAGTCCAGATGGATAAAAGTTATTTTTTCTTATATGTTTTGTCATTCATGAATTCATCACATTTCAGAAATAGATGCGTTGTAACCAATTTAGCCGACTTCAAAAATATTTCGGAATATTAGTTGTCAGTTCACTATAATTTGAAAGCAAATGAATAGTGTTACTCCGGTGCTTTTTCCCAGATCTTTTCGCTGTGTTCACTATTGCAAATGTTAAATGAATAAGTGGATGATTTGTGAACAGTTTGTTCTGTTAATCTCAACAGATCAGTAAGAATGGAGATATTTGGAACTATTTGGTCTGTTCTTTTCAACAAATTAGTTGAAATGGTTCACTTAACTGAATAATTGCATTGCAAATAAGTTATTTTCTGAATCCTGTTCTTGTCTCTTCTTTGCACCATTTTCTGACTTCTAACCTCATACTATAAAAGTGGCGAAAAGTTATGTTACACAAAACTGCCTCTGTTCCTGTATTTATTCTATAGTTCGCTGGTAAACTTGATTCTGCTTGGTCAGTAACTGCATGTTGCGGTCAAATATTTTAAATAATGATGCTAATTTGACTGAAATACACTATTTCCTATATACAGTAGCTTTGCTATACACAGCTGTAGTAATTTACTTTCTCTTACCTCTCTTTGGACTCTTTCTTCTTAGTAAATATATATATATAAGTAAGTACAGTCAGTCATGCATTATTGCCAAATTACCTCCTTTATGGTGATTAAAAACCTGTCTGCTTCACATCGTGATCATCCTTGTCAGATTTATTTGGGGATAATGACTGTCTATCTGTACATTATCCCTTATATAGGCTTGTAATCGGTTATATTTACACCTCTATATGAGAAAATGAGAAAAAATGAATAGGAAAACAGGTGGACTATGGGTCATTGCTAGATATCTGACCGAATGTATAACGCAGCAGATTTGGTAGCTGTGCATCATGGGGGCAGGCACTTGAAGGAGCCGTGCGCTCATCTTTCGTGTGTTGCTGACAGCAGCACTTTGGTCTGCATATGTTCTGTTGCCCTGCCACACCAGGACGCTCCGTCACTGTCCTACCCTCAGTGATTAAATATGTAGTTAATACAGCGCTATAAGAATATTGAATTATGCCACAGCCTCTGTGACCTTTTTTGAAATTACAGGGCCAATTGTGCGAGACGACCGCAGCACTTTATAACAGGTGCCGACCGGAACACAGCCTGAAGGAGAATACAATGGCACTGCTGATGACCGGCCTGTACTCACTGAACACCACTGAATCACTAAACAGCAACAATATCACTGCACTGCTTTCCTGTTTATCACTATTTACTGCCATATCATTATAGTCTCTATATTTACACTATATCACTATAGCTCCCCTGTGGGCATTTTACCCAAGACTGAATGGTCCTTTACCTTGTTCTTGAGGTAGAATGCAACTGTTACTGTATATTATTCTTTAAGAAAATTATGTTTTTTGTTCCTCAAAGATGCATTGAAGAGATTAAAAGTGATAGCAAAATATTTATATTTCAAATAAATGCTGCTCTTTTAAATTTTTTACTCAAGGAATCTCAGTTTTACAAAACTGTATCAATGTTTTACAAAAAAATATTAAGCAGCACAAACTTTTAATGTTTCTTAAGCAGCAAGTTAGCATATTAGAAGGATAATTTGACATTGAAAACTGGAGTAATGACTGTGGAAAATTCAGATTTGCCATCATATATATATATATATATATATATATATATATATATATATAGGTGCTGGGTAACGATTAATTGCAATTAATCACATGCAAAATAAAAGTTTGTGCATATTTATTATCTATACATACACATGCATGTATATTTAAACATTTTTTTTTAGATATACAGTACTAAATATATATAATATAAATTATATCAATATAAATATATACATGTAAATAAAATAAAATAAAAACTATATACTGTTTGTATGTGTCTTTACATATGAATGATAAATAAACGCAGTACACACACATATATCATATAAACAAAAACTTTTATTGTGGATGTGATTTATTGTGATCAATTGTTTTAATATATATATATATATATATATATATATATATATATATATATTTCACAGTATTTTTGCTTTTACTATATTTGTGATCAAATAAATGCAGCTTTGATGAACAAAAGAGACTTCAAAACATGTAGATCCCAATCTAGTGTTGAACATTAGTTTTAATAGTGAGAGTAGTGAAAAGTGACTTCATTTTGTTATTTTAATGTATTTTTGAACTTTATTATACAGCTGTTATTGAGAATGATATGAGTTTTTTATTATTATTTTAGTATTACTGGATATGGGTGTGACAGAGACCAGATTTGAACCTGTGCACCATGCATGATCCATGGCTCAATGCATTAGAAGCATTTTGTTTTGCACCCATCTGGAATGTTTTCTAATGTTGTCTTAATTTTAGCTCATTCTGCCACAATAACCATTTTTAGCCCCTTGAAATGATGTTTGTCAATGTTCTATTCCAGTTCCTGTTTTTATCAAACAAACCATTTTCCCCTGAGGGTTGTATAAACCAATCACCTCAAAGAAGAAGCCGAGTTTGTCCGATTTCATCCAAGCCATCATCTCCACTTGTTCAAATACACCATTCACCTAAATGATGTGCAATTTAACCGGTAATGTCCGCTCTTGGCACAGGGTGCAGGAAAGCTTTTTACCAATGAGACGGGTACAAATCACAGCGCTGAGGGAACGCTTCTCACAAGGCGCTCACCTCTGAAGAAGAGCAATTGAACATTACTTTGCACAGCACTTTACAAATTGCCTTGTAATTGTGTTTGTTTGAAAAACGTTGATTTCTGTGCCATATTTTCATTTCTCTCTAGTCAGAGACAGGGCCATTATTGAAACACACTGGAGTGGACCGGGGGTTGATATAAAGGGAACAAATAGAAAGTTCTACGAAAGTCATTTAGCACTGAAATACAAGGCAAACGCCTCTCTAATTTAGTAAGGAAAACATCTAGTATAGAAGGCATTTACAGGTCGGCAGGTAAATTAAGAAAGTTTGTGTTTTGCAAGTGTACACTTTGTCCTAACTGGACATGACATGATAAAATGACAAGTAATAAAAACCAAAGGGCATTGAAGGACCCACCTGTCTTGATGGAATGAACCTTAAAATCAACCCAACACAGCTTTACAACATGAACATGCAAATCAGGAGCAGAAAAGCAACCTAATAGTGCCCGACTCGTGCGCTCTAATCTCTCAGTGAGAGCCAGTGAGTTCACAGGCTTTCCTGTAATTGAGAAAAGGATGAAAAGATGAAGGAATATGAGCCTCCGTTACATGTCTAAAGTGCTGACAGAACAAACATTTACAGCCCACGCACTGGAGTTATCTTGGGAAACCCTAATAATTTTCTACATAATCAAGAAAGATGCCTCGTATGCGTTCTCTCCTGGAATTCAATTCTTTTTGTAATCGGTTGAGGAAATCTGAAGTGGAAAACATCTTTGTACAGATTCAGATTCGATAGAACAGTGATAATATTAGATAATTTTCTCATGCATACAAATGACACCAACTGGGGATGTACACATATAAATGACAATATCCAACAGAATTCAGTTTGTTGGTTTATGTTTATACATGAAATAGCTTGTTCGTCTGTTAGCCTTGTGCGGTTATTTACATGCTGTAGTACTCCTTCAATTAGAAGTATTCAGAAAGGATGCAATAAATTGATCAAAAGTGACAGTAAAGACTTTTGCATTGTTACAAAAGATTTCTATTTCAAATAAATGCTGTTCATTTGGACTTTCTATTCATCAAAGAATCATCAAAAAAAAAAAAAAGGTATCCATAAAAATATTAAGCAGCACTTCTGTATTCAACACGGATAATAATAAGAAATGGCTGCTGAAAATTCAGCTTTGACATCACAAGAATAAACTACATTTTAAAATATATTAATATATTATATTTTAATATATAATAATATTTTACAATATTACTCAGCTTTTACTGTATTTTTGACCAATTGAATGCAGTCTTGATGAGCATAAGAGACTTCTGGCCAAAACTTTTATGTTTTTTTTTTGTATGTTAAAGTTTCATTCATTCAGTCTTTTTGAAAATCAATGTATTTCTTTATTTTTTTGTGCAAATGCGTGTATTTTGAAAGAATTGGTTATTGGACTGCTTTACCCGTCCTTGCTTATTTCCACTCCTTTGCAGTTTGGCCTGTCAATCGTTTGATGAAAATCATTTTTGGATGTGATATGACACATATCAGCCAAAAGCAGCAGCCACTCACTCATCTCGCTATGGAAGCTGATATTCAGCCATCACACAATTTTTCTCTTTTCCATCTCTCCATCGACGTACACCCTGCGGACTCTCACCATCTCTGTCAGCTCCCAGCAGGCTCTCTGCCGAGCAATGATGACTTATTCCTCATAGCATTTGTTATGTCTACAGCAATGATGTGCGTGTTAAATCCTGAAGCTTGTTCGCCACAAGTGTACGGTTTGCGATTGTACAGTACTTGAAATATCAAAGCAAAGCAAAGTGACAAAATATTCCTCATTTAAACTTCTCGGCTTCGGCAAAAGCCAGTCAGCGTGAGTCAGCTTCATATGTCTGTTGATAATATCTGAAAATACAGCACGTGTTGTAGATTTGAAAGCACCAGACTCTGTGTCTGCCATGATTTATCTGTCATTGTTGTCAGAGGTTTCAAAATATAATATATTTAAAGGAACAATAAACCAAAAAAATTACCCTTCTGACAACATTTACTCACCCTCATAAACATTCAAGCTTCAAAACGGATGCAGAAGTATCATAAAAGTGGACTTGTGCTCTGAAGTAATGAAAAATAACTTAAAAATAAGAGTCATTAATGCATTATTCCTTTAAAAGCCATGAAAGCTTGTTTTCATTAACTTTTTTGTCTGTGTCTTTGTCTTCCATCAAACCTCACCCGGTGCAAACAAAGGACGGACAGGTTAGACAGGACTCTCCACAGGGCTGTGATAGAAAATCCATGAGGCTACGTGCCAGGGTGGAAAATGAGATTCCCTGTCTTTACAAACCATTTGGCCTCATCCAAATATAATGTTTGAGAACATTTCTCCCTATTTGTTTTGTGAGAGATGTATGTGTTCTGTTGCCATCATTGCTTCTCATTTAGTTTGTGTGTGTGTTCTAAGATTGCCGTAATTTGCGATTTTCTGAAGAGGCCCACATCCTTAGTACCACTCGCTGTTTCCCAGCATGCATTCATCCTTCTGTGCATCAAAAAGAATTTATGGAATATGAAAGAGAGCATGGAAATGAAATGTGAGGAATTTTGTATTACCCTGATGCATAGACCTGCATGAATTTCCATGTTTTCATTAGGCTGTTGGACAAGCAAAATTAGTCAATAGTTGTTTTTTTTGTTTTTGTTTTTTGATTTGTTTAAAGAGTATTCTTGCCATTCCTTTTAATAAAATAGAAGTGAATAAGGACTTTGGCTGTCAAGATCCAGAACGACAAAAAAGCATCATAAAAGTGGTCCATATGACTTGTGCATTATATTCCAAGTCTTTTAAATTATGCAACAAAAAATAAATTATTTAATCTGCATGAGTCAAGTGTTTTAAAAAAATGTGTGAGGAACTCTGAAATGTTATTGGTTGCTGATGATCCCATCCAGTTCAGTAACGATTCATTCTTTGAGTTGGATCTTTTCAATATATCATTTGACTCAGTTTTGACTCAGTTTTTTGGTCTATATCGGCCGAAATTTGGCATTTTTTTAATTTTTCCTGCTTGGTTGATGTGTTTGAGGCAGGACTTTTATTTTTTGATGGCACTGAGAGGGACAGTGGCTGACCACACACAGTGCTCACACTCTCGCTCTTGTTCGTTGTTGTCATTAACAGTTCTGTCTAATATGGATAGAAGTCTGTCTAATATTCAGATAGAACGGTTTAAACAAAGGAATTAATGTATACAGAAAGAATTATATTGATTTATTTTATATTAGGCATATTAGTAATAGAAAGGCAAACAATATAATATTTTCTCATTTGCCATTAGTATTAAACAAATACATATTTATATAATTTAATAATGTAATTTTCACTGTGTGCTGTATGTAAAATGAGGGTTACCCTGGCTTTATTTAAAAAATATGATTCCCAATGCACAAAAACTGCCCTGTTGGTTACAGTGTTTACTTTTTTATATTATAATTTTATTAAATATTTATTTGTGAGAAATACTGTAATCTAAAGTATAATTATGTATCTTTTACACAATAAATGTTTCATCCATAGGCAAATTATTTAAAATTTCTTAAATATTAATAATAATAATATTTTAAAAAATTATATCGTCTATCGGCCCCCCTGCTTTCCAAGATATCGGCATCGGCTGTCAAATAACACATATCGGTCGACCACTACTCAGTTCACACTGTGACCAGATTATTAAATCCGGAGATGCATAACAAATCACATATTTCCCTACTATTTAACTGGCAAAAAAAATTGTATGTGAAAAGAGGAGTATGTCTGAATTTACATTATTCATAAAACACTAAGCTAAAAGCACCTGAAATGACCTGCTACTTCCTGCAAGATTCTGAAGTTCATATCTGATGGACACTTTACTGCCAGGAGGCAATGTAACACAACTGATGCTGGTAGATCACATGATCACACAATAAAAACATGGCTGATGTAGTATGTCCAAATTATATTCCAATAGAACATGGGTCCCAGAGGGTTTAGTTCCAACCCTGCTCCAAAACACGTATTGTGTAGTTTTCCAATAAGCCTGAAAGACTTAATTAGCTGGATCAGGTGTGTTTAACTAGGGTTGAAGCTAAACTCTGCAGGGCTGGGGTTTGACACCACTGATATAGAACATACTTTTTTTTAACAGTTGTTCAAAAAGAAGTACTTACTCAAGAGCATTCCATTTTGGATGCAACTACAAACCTGAACTTGAGAACTGGATCAGTAAATATGTGTTCACATCATTTAGATTTTGTGAACTGGATCAATTGATTCAGTGAAACAAACATTCAGACATTGATTTCTTTATGATTTTCAGTGAATAATGGATTAAATTGGGGTCTTTTTTTGTTGTTGTCTACAGAAGACTTAGAATACAGCATTCACGTCACAAGGACTGCTTTTTGCAGCATTTTTTTTTTCTTTTTTTGAGTCCAACATTCACTTTGGTGAGAGTGGCAAGAAAAATGTACAATGAGAATCCCATGGGTTTGAAAACCCATTGTGTTTGTGGAAGCCTAAATATACTGAAATTGCTTCTAATCTGTGCTTTTAGAAAGCTATTATCTTAGGATCGTTTGAATGAAATTGTTTGTCCATTTAAAGCGTTTTGTGGTGTTCCAGCTTTCTTAATTATTGGTTTTATTGACTTTGCAAGAAGTCCACCACCCACTCAAACCGTCTGGTCATGTGATCGTTTGAATATTTTCCCATTAGCTGATGGGTGAAGCACACTGATCCCTCTGTGAGGGGATTCATGAATATGTAGTGTTATTCCAGCTTAGCTTCTTTCTTAAGTGCGACATTTAGCGCTGCTTTTCAAAGAATTGAAAGATGCCAGTTTCCATTTCTATCCGTCTTTCTCCTCCTCTCCCGGGTGAGATATTAAAGATGATCTCTGATTTGGCAGCTCTCTTGCTTTTTAAAAGAGAAGCTATTTCAATCCTTTCATTTGTCACTCACAGCTCCGCCACGTCCGGGCCAGGAAATAATTGTCCGCATCTCTCCTCTTCCCTGGAGTGGCCGAACGCTTTTGCATGAGAAAAGATAGCGAGTGGAGGAGGAGAAAAGGAGAGGTGAGGCTGGAATAGATGCGCGGCTGCATTGTTTTCATCAGTAGATTTTTGTTTACCATGCCAGGAGAGTCTCGGTCCGCCGAGGCAATCAGTGAGAGTGTCTTCTTACATTTACGGGAGGGTTTCTGTGTGTGATGCTGAAGCTTCTCTCACTTCAACACATTAGCTGTTAGATTTCACCTCGTGTCTTAGCTGCTACTCCCTTTCTTGTTGTTTTTGGCTGAATATAGATGAGTTTTAGTGATCTAGTATAATTGTGTGAACAACGTAATGCCATATTTTGGAATAATTCAGCCAAAAATAAAAATCATTTACTCACCCTCCAGTTGTTCCAAACCTGTATGAGTTTCTTTCTTTTGTTGAACGTACAGATATTTTGATGAATGTTGGTTGACGGTAGCTGTTGTTCCCCCCATTAAAGTCAATGAGTATCAGCAGCTGTTTGGTTTACCACATTATTCAAAATGCCTTTTATGTTCAACGGGAGAAAGTAAGTCATACAGGTTTGGAACAACATGAGGGTGAATATATGGTGACAGTTTTCATTTTTGTGTGAACTATTTAAGATGACTCATGTTGCTCTAAAAGTGTAATTATTCCCTTGACCGGCCTCTACCAGAAAACACATACAGTACACCAAAATTATAATATTTACTTTTGATGTGCAAATTTTTCACATTTAATTTGATCTTTAATGTCTTTAAAATTTATGCTTTTTCATTTGGTCATGTTATAGCATGGAAATTACACACTTATTCAACAGAAAATGTTACTATTTTCACATTAATGAGGAACAAAATATACTAATATGTGAAAAAAGACACTCTACCATTCAGAAGTTAGGTGTTAGTAATTTTTTATTTTTTTATTTTCTAAAGACTTTTTTTTGCAGCTTACAATGTTAAAAAGATTTGTATTTTTTCACCATTGAAAATTAGATTTTTGTTTATCGCCAAATCTATAAATATAATATCACCAAAATATACTTTATTTTCAATTGCAATTAAATTTTCCTGTTTTTCTTATATTTTTGATCAAATAAATGCAGACTTAGTGATCATACGAGTCAGCAATATTCAAAGTATATATATAACAAATGTATAACGCTAAGGTAACTGGAGCAATTCAAGCTAAAAATACCATTGAAATGCTAAAGCTAGTCACAACAATAGTAAAGAGTTGACTCAATCACCCCGTCTCAATTATTTAAGTTGTTTCATATGTGATACAGGTATCAAAAATACATGAACCTCATTTAACTTGTGAAACAAAGTGCAGATAGCATATACAACATTATAAAGATTGAATTCAAAGATGCGGATGTTTGAAGCTTGATTTAGGTAAAGGTGCTGATTAAGCTGTTTAAATAGTCTCTAGCTCAAGTTTCATGTGTTTACTACACAGATTGTAAGTGCTAACGTTTCATTTTTGTGAGATGTGCACTGCATTTCCCTCCCGCGACAGCATCTCAGAGCTGCTTTTATAATTCTGTACCAGTACACAGCTGTTTCTAAAGCGCACAAACATGTTGGATTAATCAGTGCTCTTATATTCATAAACATTCCCAGCTCTTTTAATTCTATACAGCATCAATCCCGAAGAGTCTGAGCGTGTATGTGTGTGTAATGCTAAGCACCTGTACACATGCTATGAAATATTGATGTGCATTGTGTCTGTATCTGTTTAATGAGCAGCTCAGGGGTTTGTTTAGTAGCCTGAAGGCTGGATGCTGTACTGATGAACAGAACTCGAAACCTTCCCCATCAGCCCTCATCTCTTCTGATCCGTTCTTGGAGTTAATCTAGAGGGGTGCAGCTTTATGAGTCATGAGACTCGAGCGAGCTCTCCAGACCCCTCTCTGCTTTCTCCAAACGCTTCAGCTGCGAGCAGAGCTGCTGCTTCATATCGGCCTCTGTTTATTTCCTACAGACCGTGAGTGATATTGTGGCATTCCGAGGCGCAGGTTCATAATGTCTTTTAGGAAATGAAAAATAGAGAGTGTATTATCTGGCTTTATCAGCACTGTGCTGTTGCCTGGCCTTGATCCAACTTATCTCCACCTGAGGATACATTTACGATGTTTTCGGCAACTCGCTGGGAAAATTTTTTTTTAAGTTCTTACAGGTATTTACTAGACCATTATATCCTGTAAACTTTGATACAAAGCCTTGATGAAATCATAATAGAATGAGATAATAGGATTGCTATTTTGAAGTTTGGTTTGAGGAAGTTTTATGTCTAAGGCATTGGTTTCTTCGTTTTAAACGAAGGGTGTGTTAAAATTGAAACTTTTTCATAAGGGGTTTATCATTAGTTTTAACTACTTTTCAAATTCTCTTTATAGGTTTTATTGTGTAACCAGACTCAGACTTTAAATCTGAAACAGTGTTTTTATCAACTAAAATTATTATTAAACTAAACTAACTAACTTTTAAAAATAATTCACCTTAAATAATATATGAATATAAAAATATATTACTGTATGAAAAAAAAACTAAATTTACTAAAATAGTATTAAAACTGAAATAAAATAAAGCTTAATAGAATAAATTATATTAAGAAGCTACATAGAAATAATAAAACAACAATAACATAAAGTGGCAAATATAAACTAACGTTAATATGATTATAATTTTAACATAGTTATAAACTATTTTATTCTTGATGTGAATATGATTTCTTTCAACCTTTGTCAGTGTTGATTGTCCCTTGGTGGTGACGCTATTTCCACCCACACAATTTTACTACTAATAAAGTTTCTTCAAAGGTTAATGCACTTCCAGTAGTTACCAAGGAAACAGCAGTGTCTTAGAAGCGCTTGAGATGAAATGAGACATGTGATGTGTCAAGAAAACAAAGATAAATCTAGATAAATTTGCCTGATACATTTTTTTATTATTGCGTATCTAGGATCCATTAAAAAGCTAGATATGAAATAAGTCTTGAAGAGACGAAGGAATTTTTTATTCCAAAAAGTGTTGGAAATGACATTTGCTTACGTCAGAATTCATGCATGTCCACTGTTTGACATTGTCAGTGATTGAAGTAAATATAAACTAGTGTGGAAAGTGTGTTTGAAGAGCACTTTCTCCCACAGGGCCCAGTGTGTGTGTAGTTGAAGAAACACCTTGAACATAATTCCTGCCATTTACTCTTCCTCGTCTCCCTCGACTGTTACATTTGAACAACAGCGAATGCATTTTGCGCTAAATTAATCTTATTGTAATCACTGTTGTCATCGCTTCTGTGGAGTCTCGGGACTCACGTTGCCTTCTGAAAGATTATCTTGATTTGCAGTTGTACCTCTGCCGATGTAGTCGCCCGCAGAATCTTTAATTAAAGAAGATGCTCCCAATGCACCGAACACAAGTTTACTTGATCAATGACTCAAGTACAAACACATTAAGATGCAGGAAGAAAACACATTTTCTCTATCTCACCTCGTATCTATATCTCATTTGTTGTCTTATTGTCTCTCTCTCTCTCTCTCTCTCTCTCACTCTCACAAACGCTCACAAATAACCACAGATTCTCTGGAGCAAAATTCAGCCAACCAAGCAAACAGAAAGGTTTCTTATTGATAATTTTGTCCAATGCACTTTAATGTACAGCATATTGTAATTGATGGATATAGGGGTGTCCCAGACGAAGGATTTACAAAGTTGAATCGGAATTTTTTAATCTTGCCAATAGTCGAATTATGTGTGTTGGGGGTGGGGCAAAATACATTACCAAGAGTCAAATCAGACATTCGACAGTCATAATTACTGACGTTAACACACAGGGACAATGTGTAACGGCGCCTTGCAGTTTAAATTTTTTATGTTTTGATTAAAAGACAGTTAACATTAAACGTCTAAGAATTCACAACATTTTTCACAAAATAGTGCTCTCATTATAATGTTATTATATGACAGTAATTATTCTGCAGTTCTGAGTGTGCTGAAGATGACTAGTAGAATTAAAAATATGATAGGAAGCATATGAATGAAGCATATAACTGGGATTTCATTTATCTCTTATAGAATATGCTAATAAACGTAATTTATACAACGTAACATTAATATTACGATGTATAGGCTATCGACACAAAATGCCTCAAATGCACAAGTGAATGTGTCTTCGCGGCTCTGAATGAACTACTTTTGGAGACAAGTTAACATGTCAGTTACACTCAGAAAATTCACTGCGTTTTATTATAATAGTGTTCTCAGTATAATGTTATGTGTATGACAGTCCCATATTAATATTCTGCATTGTTTTTGTCTTGCTCGTGTTACGCTCTGAAGAGATTATCATCGTATTACTACAACCAAATGATATGTAACCGGCTAAAATGTTTTAAAAATCACTTGTACCCTACCTGATCATCTTTCACTCTGCTTGTGTCAGTTTGAGTCTTGATATTCTTCTGTCAGTCATGGATTATGTAAAATGAAAATGAAATCTAGGAGTGGATGGATTTATTCACGCATGTTAAAATATTTATTTAAAGCTTCTTCTTTTCAGATTTTTATTTACAGTATTATCAGAATGGGCTGTAGTTTAACTTATTGGGAAAAAACTGGTAGTTCTATGTGAATTCAGACATTTGAGCACCCCGATATAGACAAAATGGCACGATCATAGCACCTCTGCGAATATTCGACTGTGAGATTGGTAGTTGAAACAAGCTCCTCCTATTTGTATGACACTTAAAGATGAAGAAAGATACTTAGAACTTAGTAAATTGACTGAGTGGTAAAGTGTTTGCTTTGCTGATGATATGAAATTATGAAACATTGTGAATTTCACGATAATTTTAATTTGATTATTAAAACATTGCTAGCCATAGCAAAAAGTAACACATTGAATCAAACGTGAAATTTTGAAGCAAATACAGTAGACTGAAATGGTATTTTCTTGTAAAATGTGATGAAGTAATCTTTTAAAATAGTTTTTTATAGTGTGTTTGTTTATTAGGTTTCCTATAAAGACCATACAAGGTATAATATTTAATAAATATCATATATTTATCAGTTTCCGTATTAAATCCTTCACCAATTTTTTGTTAATGTATTTACTTTAGCTTTGTTATAGTAATGCATATAAACTTATATGCATAATCTAAATTTTATCAACCGGTATTACAATAATGGTTCCTCTGACTGAAACAAACAAACAAACAAAAGCAATTGAGAGCACACACATAAACACAGAGATATATCGACCAGCCCTGTTTCATAGCCCTCTCACAGCACACTTCATGATTTGAACTTCAGGACGACATTGGCTTTATAGCAGCGAGGCGCGCTGACAGCAGAGAGACGGTGCTGATGGAGACAAAACAGAGCTGAAATATTATTAGCCCGCATTCCAAATCAGAAGGTCTGAAGGATGTTGAGGAGGAGAACTCTGCATGTCAGAGAGATGAGATTCACTAGAGTTTAGATGTCACCATCATATTTGAGATCTAGCTTTTACTCACATGCCAAACACATGCATGTCAAGACATGAATTTTATTGTGTGCCATCTTTACTACTGTAAAAACACCCATCTGCGCACCCACACACACACACACACACACACACACACAGCTCAGTTCCGATTTGTTTGGTTTATTGTGTACAGTACATTTATGTGTAAAACACATTTTTTATGTTTACACTGTGGGGTTGATAACAATTTTAATTGATAATTTTTGAAAGAAGCCTCTCAAATATTATTTGATCAAATAAAAACAGGAATATTGTGAAATTTTATCACAATTTAAAATAGCTAAATTTAATGTATTTTAAAATGTAATGAATTCATGTGATGCAAAAGTGAATTGGAATCTGCCATTATTCCAGTCTTCAGTGTCATTTGATCTTTCAGAAATCATTCTATGCTGAGAAAATGTTATCATGTAGGGATGAACCATGCCTTAAGTGTATTGCATCTTTGCTCTGTGTTATTCATGTTTTACTGTATTATAGTTCATTCATTTTTTTGTGAATATGCTTCAAAACGGTCAAAATTATTTCTTTGCACTAATATTTGTAACATTAATAAAACAAACAAATAGATGGCAATATTTTCTGTTTAGATCTGCTACTCGTTTGGACTGTCCAGACACATAATGTATGATTTCTATTAGACTGAGACAAACACTTTACAACAGTTGTGTAACGTAATTATCAGTTTAGTTGTGATGCTTGGCTCATCAGTCTGCAGGGCATGTCAGTGTGAATGTGAGTGACACTTGTGACTTTCAGGCAGTAAATATGGCACGTGAGATGTGTGTGTGAAGTGTCACAAGTGTGTCAGTATCAGACGGGCTCCTCATGCTTCTCTCTGTCCTTCACATTAATGTCACGCTGTCATCTCACTGAATAACAGACAGACAGCGATAGAGAGATAACTCCGGTCATCTGATCGTCCCTGTGTGCCACACAATGTGACCGCTGCTTTCAGAACTTCTGCCTATTATTGTTGTTTCTGTGCATCTGTGATTTGCGTCACTTTGATTGAAATAAGTAAAATAAATAAGTTAATGTAGAAACTGTACGGCAGGGCTGGTTCACTGTTTTATTATACTATCATTAGCTATGTTACATCCAGTTGTTGTGAATTTAACTAATGAATTTATTTTATTTGACATGTATTTTGTTTTGTTCTATTTGACCGTTATAACCCTGTTGTGTCCACAGGTGTTCTTACAAGGTCTGGGGGACCACTAGATGGTTCATAATGAATAAGCAGATAATTACGTCTGACGAAAATCATTTTTATTATAGATTTTACACAGTTGGGGGGCATTTTTATGGTCTCTCACAAAGCTATGTGTATGGCTTGCTTTATGGCATGACAGGGGAATTAGTTCACGTTTGTTAACCGATACAATGATTGATTCTGCTGAAATACCGACTGATTGAGCTGATGGTTTGAATGTTGGTTCACTAATGAGGCAGGGAATCTTTAGAGCGACTCTAGGATGAGTAATGTTCAATAAAACACGCTCTACTGAGAGTCTCTCAGCACAGGACTTCAGCCTACACACTGAAAACCTTTACTGTATATTGCACAGAAGCTCAGATAATGTAAAGAAATGTATACCATACTGAAAGGTACGTTTAGGATGATGGAATCTAGCATGAAATTAAGATGTGGCTTTTTAAAAGAATATAAACAAAACAACTGTCGATTGTTTACATGAAGGACTGTGTTGGTTGATTAGTTTCGCCTGCTGAGTTTGGTTGTTCCAGGAACCAGTATTATAGTTAAAGCTGGTCTTTTCATCACGGCACGTCTACATAGAGTATAGACACTCTCACTTACACACACACACTCAAATATACAAGCCTGTGAACGTGCATACACCACATGCATCATAAATGTGCAAACAAGTGTACACAATCACATATGCATGCACACACACACACTCCACAAGGTCGAGTATACATAAATATGTTGCACAACCATATGCAGACAAATGTAATAGCTTTTTCACATTTGTTTTATTTTAATACTAATGTCAAATTTACTTTACGTTATATTTTATTTTAAGTTTTTGCAGTTATTATTTTCACTGGGCATTTTTCTTTGGAATTTTTATGTATTTTAGAATCAGTTTAAATTTTAGTGTATAGTTATCATCAGGTAAAGTGCAAACCAATTAGGTTTATTTATTTATTTGAATACATTTCCTTCAACATTTAAATAAACATGTATTTCTAACTAAATTAAAATTCTGATTTTGGCAAGAATATCTAAATCAGTAGCATCTTTGTAGGGCGGGGTTTTAGAAAAAGGGGTGTGTCTAATTTAGTGGCTCAGTCCAATTGAACTTCGAGAATGCCTGATAAATAATAAACATATTTCATATTTAAATTTTATATATTTTGATATTACATTTAAATATTTGATTGTAGTTTGTTTTATGATGCACATGCAGATTGTGGTGTGTTATCATGTATGAAGGCTCTTTCTGTTCTCCTGGTGTTGCTGCAGTATCAGATGAACTGTGGGGGGGTCAGGCATTGATTGGCCGGTGAATCTTTCAGTCCAAGCGGAGCTTCGATCTGTATGGATTGTGGGTAGATTGTGTGGACGGTAGGGCGGGGGTGGGCGGTGGGGGGGTCTCTTATCGGGTGAAGAGCTATGGTCTTTTGTGTTTCTGATCATTAATCACACTGTCACCAGGGTGTCATCCTGTCCGGCTTTCCACACACACACATACACACGCAAACACACACACAGGTGCTATCCAACAAAACTTGCGCAGACACTCTCTTTCTCTTTGGCAACACATCTCACTGTCCTTTTTGGCAGACCACACACATAAGCCTGTGTAATCACTTGATCTGTCCTTGGTGTAGATCAGATAGTGAACAGAGGAGGGCCGGCCTGCCCTGGAGCAAAATGGCAACTCTGAGTGGATGCCACTTAACGCTGTCCACAAGAAAAATATATACTGGCTTAAAATAAGAAAACAAATATGTCATCATTTACTCGTTTTATGTTGCGTGTCTGACTTTATTTTGTGGAACAGAAATGAAGATGTTAAGCAGAATGTCCAAGCTGTGCTTGTTCTGGTTTGATCGTGTAAATCAGGATGGCTCCCAGTTCCAGAATTGTTAGCTTTGCATTGAAAATGGTCAACATGTGACTGAAACGTTTGCCATGCTATTTCTTTATTTTTCTGTAAATTGCTTACACTGCTTACATCTTGCATCGTGACTTCTTGATTTTCGAGAGTGTGTGGGCTTTTTTCAATTATTTCACTCTCTGGGAAATTTTTTTGCTCTTCGCACAGCGGTTGAATTGTTTTGGAGGCGTGCAAGTGTCCGGCTCTTTTTCTTTTCAATATTATAAAATAAGATGGCGACCACAACTTTTAATAAATATACAAATAAATAAAATGAGGTAGAAAAAAGTAATAACATTAAATTACAGCAGACTTGATTTTTATGTTCCTGCAAATTTGTAAATATCAGGAAATTCCAATTGTGTGATTTCCAGGCCTAGAGATGTCGTGGGCATTAATTATATCTTAAAAGGTCGTGGAAAATAGTGGATATTTCTACAGTCAATATGTTACTAGTTTTATGTTTTTATGGACATTAGGAAATATTTTTTTTATGTCAATTAAATTATGTACTTTAACTGCTTGGAATATATATTTTTTTAATTCTTATGGAGTCATCACAAACCACTAGAACAGTTTTGTAAATTCATTGATTAGAAATGTACAATATTTAGTCTATTCTGATCATTTTCACCCTGCACTTCATAAAAATAGGACCCAGAGTTGATATTGAGGAATTTTCCATATCGAATTTTCACAGGTGCTTTTCTCATATTTTGAATTATAAAATACATTATTGAGCTTTAGGATTAAATGAAATATCTGTAAGCTTAACAGTTAATGTACTGGCAGATTTATTATTTATTTATTTCAAATTTGTTTCGTACAGTGTGGCTACAATATTCATTCATTGTATGAAAAAGAGCAGTGTTTTGAAAGTTGGTTATTTAATGATCACATAACTTTTTTTTATTTTCATTCTATAAGTCATGAGAATATGAATATCTTTACTGTCCACCAAATCTGTATTGCCATTCTTTTAAGATCAAACCTGGGTCATACAAGAATGTATTTGTCTACATATCAATGGCAGGGTTTTCAGTTTTGGTTGAACTACCTTTTAAAGAGCAAATTCATCCAACCGTTCAATTTTACTGTCATTTCTGAGGTGGTGAAAGTGAGTTATTACTCAGTCTTTTGCTGAGATGTAATATTCTGCTCCTGTGGTCATATGAGCAGTGTATTGTGCTTTAATTGGAAGTGTAAGCCCAGCATGGCATTTTGAGGTATTTGTGCACTTTAGATGGAGGTCTTTGTCTGTGTAGTGTGTGTGCAGGCCTCCACAGCTGTTGTGAGGTAAAGGGCAGCCCATCTTCACCCTGACGGAGGAAACGCTGACGACGCACGTGTCACGAAGTCAAGGTTACACGTCGGTGCGTGTGCTGGCATCACCTGTTTCTCAAGCAGAGCATTACTTATTTATACCATCTATTTATTTGTCTAATAGGTTTTTATTCCTCTCTGACTACTCCGGGATCATCTGGAATCCCTCAGAGACTCTGAGATCAATAAGTAGACAGAAGACAAAGACAAGGGTGTGTGACACATGTCTTAACTCAGCACAGATGTGTGTGTGTTTGCAAAAACTAGTGTTTTTTCACATTGTCATTGTTTAGATTTTCTCTTTACCTCTGATTTTTTATTTCAGATTTGGTATCTTTTCAATCTGAACAGAATTTCTGAATGTCTCTTCATAAGCTCGCCTATGACATTATATATTTTCAGTATATAACAACCGATTGATTTTTTTTCTTTTTGCAACACAATTAATACTTTTATTCACCAAAGATGCATTAATTGATCGATTTTTTTTGTGCATAAAATCAGCATATTAGAATGGTTTCTGAAGGACCATGTGAGCATCAAGACTTTAGAAATAATGCTGTAAATTCAGCTTTTCCATGACAGGAATAAATTAAATTTTAAGATGTATTTAAACAGAAAATAATTATTTGAAATTGTAAAAATATTTTACTATTTTACTATGTATTTTTTAAATCAAATATGTGCAGCTTTGGTGAGCAAAAAACAGAAAAAATACTAGTAATATATTCAAAGCAAACTCTCAAATGACATACTTAATGTATATCTAAGTCTTTCTGTGACGTTAACTTCACCATATTTTTTTTTTCATGAATGAAAGCATGCCTATGAGGTACAGGCGTACAGTCTATGTAATAATAGTTTCTGTCACTTACTAAAAATATGTCTGTCCAAAACAATTCCTGGTCACACAAAACTCAAAGCATTGTGCAAAAACCTTAAGATAGGCCACACATCTATCCTTCACTTCCTTGTTTTTATTCATTCAATATGGCACATACTTTGAGTGTGGTCTAAAGGATGTCCCATTTATCATTTTGTGACTCTGAAGGATGATCATGATCACCTCTTTTGTGGCTATTATAGATGCACACTATTTCTGAGCCGCATTGTTGTCAAAGTGTGAACTGCTAACATGACTTAATCTCAATCTTTGTGTAAAAATTTTTTTACATGAGAAAAAAAATCTTTACACTTATTGCTTTCTAGAATAAACAATTGAGATGATATAGAGATCTTCCAGGTTACTCTCTTTTTCATACTCTTTTACACACTGATGTGTGAATAGATGCTCCAGACTCTTTCACACTTCTCACTCCGTCACACTCTTATCACATCTTCATTTTTCTGCTGACGATTGTTTCTCTCCCAATCTCTGACATCACCACCGTACGAGTCTCCTCTCTTCCCACAGCGCTTTTGAGAATTCGGCCCTTACGTATTGATTTCCCATCAGTCAGTGGGCCACTTTGGGGTTCGGCCCAAAAGAATAATCCCTGTGTCGAGGGCCAGAATAAGTAGCGAAATTGATGGCAGAGAGCGATCGATTGTCTGGCGCTGGCCTTTGTCCACACTCGTCTGTAGATCCGTAGCATCAGGAACCCGTAATGAATCCCTGTTCTGAGAATTTCAATACTGATGAAGATGTTTCTGCTGACGGCAGATTTGTCATTCACACATTCCCTAAGGTCTGCTTTGCACGGAATAAATTTAAGGCTTCAGTAATAAATAACCAGATATTGGTGGTGGTGAAACATATTTTGGGTTTTAATCATCTGTTTTTGATAGTGATGTACTATGAAACGGTTAAACAAGAAAGCATAGGTTAACTCTGAAGTCTTCTCTTTTCATAGTAAAGTCATGTGTGTCATTGCCCTTAAAGTATGAAGGGCATTTCAATGAATAGGGTAACAATAACTCTTATGAGTATGTTTGCGTCATTCTTAGGAAATGTTGAGCAGTACTTTTACTTTTGATATCAATTAATTTTTAAACAGTAATTCAGTCAACAGACCCAAACAGTCATAACTGCCATATAGAGGGGCCAATCCTCAGCCTCCCAATTCTGAGATTAGTTCTAAATACATTTGATATATTTTTCCATTTTTATAGTTTGGAAGAGTACTTTTCATTTTTAGGTGAACTGTCTCTTTAAACTTCCTTAAACTAACCTCAAATCCTAAAAAATTATAGCCAGATATTCTGTATATGGGTAAGAGGTGGTTAAACCTGTATTAGAAAATAGATCAATCAGCATTTACATAAACCAAAGCATATAGCCTTTTAAATACTTTGTATGTCAATTTTATAGTTGAATGCAAAAGTTTACACATCTCTAAAACTCTAAATCCCTCAGTCATTTTAAGTGGATTTTGCAGATGTTCCTTTAATAATAATCAAAAAGGTGCATGTAAAAGTTTTTTAATGAAATAATCAATATTGAAGTTTCAATATCAATATTACCATTTATTTTCATCCTTACAAATATTTGTTTTATTGCATAGAAGTTTTTTTTCTCTAAATCCCTGTATACATCCTGGAAAAGTGCTGATAGTTATACTTTTTTCCTTTTTTTTTTGTTGTTGCTGGTTTTGTTTTTTACATACATAAAAACAGACTACACCATGCATGCCTCAATGACTTCATGAATTGAGCCATCTTTAAATTGAAATTAGAGATTACAACCAACAGGTGACACAATCTGGTGGTCTTTCTCTACCTAATGTGATCTGATAGGAAAGAGGAATTAGTTGCTGAATTTAGATCCATGCAAGGACTTGTTAGCGTATTTATTGCAGCATACTCTCTAAAGGAATCAGCAATAGCGAGACATTTACATTTAGCAGACACTTTTATCCAAAGCGACTTACAGTGCATTCAGGCAACAAATTTTATATTTTTTAACCATTATGAGTGTTCCCTGGGAATTGAACCCACAACCTTTTGCGTGGCTAATGCAATGCACTACCACTGAGCCACAGGAACACTATTACGCTCTATTGACAGCATCTGCGGCATTTAGCGCGGAAATGAACCAAACAAAAATTGTGTTTGCAGTAACACACTTGCAACATAAGTGTATGTTCAAGCTGGGTCTTTTTGTGCTAACTTTTTATATTCAAATGCTGTCGATAGAGCTTAACTTGTATTTAACCCAGAATATTCCTCATTTTAATGCTGAAGTGGTGTATTTCACATCATGCCTTACCCTATAATTCCTACACAATTAGACTTGACAACTAATTTAATCTGGATCCAGTGGACTGACACAGGCCTTGGTCCAAAGCTGACACATGCTATGATTTACCGTCAGCGGCCCAGACAGACAGCGGGCTTTTAGTGTATTAACACACATTAGCACGTACCTCAATACAGAGTCTTACTTCAGCACTGAGCTGCCAACAGCACAAATTGAGCTGGATTTTTTAAAGCTACTGACCTGTCGATTCAGCGAGTGAATTATGCGTGACTTTATTTCCTCACAGGCCTTTCAAACAATGCAGATACCATTTAGGTCTAGAAGAATTAGGCTAAACGAATGCCAGCACTGGGGGCGTCAAAAAGACAAACGAATACAGAAACTTAAGCCAGGTCCCTTTCCGTATGGAAAAAGTGTCTAGAGACACCTGATAAGACCTTTAGCTCAAAAATAATGATCACCTCCGTTTTTAAAGGCAGAGATTTAGTGAGACTTTCTCCATTTTTAAAATGAAGTCAATTATTCAGCCTTAAACCGACCGTCTGGTCCGGGTCTTTCAGTTAAGCATGCGTTCGTACCAATGTCATGGGTATCCAATTAAGCTAGCCGGGGGAGACAGGTGCTCGATGCTGCTCTCTCGCTCCCTTGCTTCCCCATTACAGCGTAAAAGAAGGCAGAGAGGAGGACGTCTCAGGTGGACTGACCTCCAGACCTGGTGAGGAAGGGGAACAGTGCTTTCATGAGCCCTAGAGCCCACAAGTTCCTGTGGGTTTTGAACTGAGTGTGTGTGTGAGAGAGAGGAAGATTAAGAGAGGTAAAGAATTAGAGAGAGACAAATCACCAGGGAGGAAGAGGGAGAGAGAGAGAAAAAGAGGTCAATTCAGTGACTTTAGTTTTGCTAGTTGTATATTTATGGGGTGCACACTTGCACATTTATCAGTATATTGTCTTACACTTTTATATGGATTGCCAGTATTTGTCAAATATCAGTGGCCACATACGCTGAAATTATTTGTTAGTGACTACATTTAAATGGATGGAAAAATACTCTTTAACTGCCTATATTCATTAGCTCAAGAACGGGATAACATCATCTAATGTCTAGTTGCTAATTCATCTGCCATTTCATCAAATGTGATCTTGCAAGTTGCCATCATATCTTTCTTTCCTCCATTGCAACACGAGTAAACATCGAGTTAACTGTTTGAATCTGATTAACTGAATTATTCAATGACAAGTTTACAAATGAACTGTGTTACAAATGAGTTGTGGCTTAGTGGTTCGAGTCTTGGGCCGGCAATACCTCGACTTTGGTGCCCTTGTGCAAGGCACCAAACCCCCAGCTGCTCCCCGGGTGCTGCTGTGTGTGTGCGTGGATGGGTTAAATGCAGAGCACGAATTCTGAGTATGGGTCAGCATACTTGGCTGTACGTCACTTTACTGTGGTGTATTAGCACATTATTCAAATGACAATGTGCAATTAGATATACCTAGACACAACAGAATTTTGTTCGACTAAATTAAGTAAAATTAACTATATAATAATAACTTGAATTTTTGCTTGAATTAATATTTTATTGATTAGTCTTGATCATATGAGGTCCAGTGGCTTTAATGGGACTTAAAGCTTAAATGTAAGTATGATAATAATGCCAGGGATGCTTGCCTTAACAACCTCCGTATCTGAATACTGATGTTATTTGTCTGTGTCTAACATTAAACCAATGATTATTTTGCAATATTTTATGCCCAGTGCAACAATAAAACAAGCAATGAGGTGCTTTTATGTCTAATTTAAGGTGTTATGTTTAGCCCAGCTGTTTTCTTAGAGAAACAGGACAAATATAAAACCTTTGGCAATCGTAAAATTCTGTTACTTTATTTTATTTTTGTAAAATTGGCAGCTACCATGAGAGATGAAACAACCAGCCTATAATGGTACAAATAAACAGTCATAAACATAAACAATCTCTCCACACTGGCAGTTCCAGATTTCTCTCTACTATGACATCATACTCTGCGAAAGTCCCGCCCATTAGTGACACTATCTGCCCTATAAGCATATACACAGCCCTGAGTTAGAAGCAGCAGTCCACCATTACTGTTCTCTTCCTGTAGCTGCTGGAGATACAATGTCAGTGCCAAAGAGTCATTAAAATTGTCATGTGTTTTGATGCACTAATGAATATAGACCACTGAGAACACGGTGGTTACATTTCATTTTCGAAGGAAATGTCCCAGAAAAAAAGTGGAAAAGTCCTATACGTTTTTACTAACAAACGTGGTAACATTTGTGACTGCCTCACAAATGAGGGTCACTTCAGTGCTGGAGTTCAAAGATTGCTTCTGAAAGAGGGATCGATACCAACACTTTGTGCGCAAACATCCAGACTCCAGAAAAGTAAGCTTCACACATCATATTTTGTTTTCCAAAAGAGCTTAATGGCTCTCTGTTTTGACTAATGATGCTTTCACGTGCTACCAGAAAGATTGTAAATGGGAATGTGGTTGTTAAAAATTGCATTTAGAAGCAATGTGAGGTCAGTAACACGGTCACCACTAGTTAACGTTAAACCATAACAACGGTATGTCTGCAAGCATGAGCTCTTGAAGCTCTGCACTCTTCTGCAAAGGGAGGCGGGGGCAGCAGCTAATTTCCATTGAAAGGGGACAAACACAAAAAACAGCATGTTTTGGCTCATACCCTAAAAGTTACAATTTCAACAAGCTAAAAAAAAATTATATTTTAAATTATATTTGGGTATTTTGAGATAAAACTTCACATACACATTCTGGCAAATTTTTATTTTTGGGTAAAGTAACCCTTTAACAGGTCCTTTGCACATGATACATGGAGCATGAAGGGTGCAATCCTTGCACATGAAGTTCATCCGTGGCCATAAAATCATATGGCATAATAAATCCCCGTCTTCCACAGCCTACAAGCTTACTCAGTGCTTTTGATCACCCGTGGTCCAATTGTCATTTTCTGCTCTCTCTCTCTCTCTCTCTCTCTCTCTCTCTCTCTCTCTCTCTCTTAGACTTGCTCTTTTTCTCTCTCTCTTTCTCCCGGGCCATCTCCCCATCTAGAAGGATGACAAACAACTGCCCCCCCCCCCCCACACCCCATATGTCCCTCTGGCCAGAATTTGTTCGGTAAACTCAGCACTGACCATGTAAACAGAGGGCAGCACATCCGATGGAGGATTGTTGTCCAGATGAGCCCAGTGGAGACAGCTGTTGTGTGTTTACTGCTGAGAGAATTTCTTTTGTTTCCAAGCACAGCCCATCCACCCAGTCTTGCAGGCCTTGATGCATGCATATAGAATTTTTGGTGCTTTTTTTTTTTTTAAGGATTCTATTTGTGTTACTTGTGGACACTTGTTTAGACGTTTGTATTTGATGCCCACAGTACTGGCAGTATTTTGAGGAAACCAAGTGTAGAATGCTTTTAGATAGATAGGTAGTTAGATAGATTGTGACCAAGAAAAGGCTCAAGGTTTGGACAAAGCCTCTAAAATAAGGTGAGACTGGAGGAAATTATCATAAAGAGTGTTTGTGACCTTGTCCCTGCTTAAATCGATTCAGAATCTCAGACAGACTGATAGAATCAATGGCGGCATTCTGTTTTCTGTAAACGCGAAGGACAAAATCAGCTATAAATATGGATGTCCAACTCTAGCTTTTCTTACCTTCTCGCAACAACAAAAAAATACTATTCAGCAAGCTGTGAAGAACAATATTAAAACCAGAAACAGGAGACAACTGCGGCCCCGTGATGATAATCCAGGGTCGTGTTAGTGAGAGTATGGCATGTTTGAGGCGATGATCCAAAAGTCCAAAAAAATTTGATGATACTTGGACACCTTCCTGCGCGTCTGGTCCTCTAAATGGTTAATCAAACCATAACCGAGCAATTTATTAATGAGGACGCTGAGAGGAATTGGATTCACGCTTGAGCAAACAGCCAGCAAACACAACAACGCTCAGAGAGTATGACGCGGTCACATCTACATAATTTCGAGTTTGGGTTTGGGAATGGTAATAAAGAGTTATGATAAAGGTGTCATTAGGTCGTCGAGAAACGAGTGTGATGAATTTTGCAAGCGTGAAGATTAATTCTCTGTCGCCTTCCTTGCCACTAATATGCCACGAGAACTCTCGTAATGAGTTCAGCTTTTCTACGGTTAATATACCCGTCTAGCCACATTGTTTACCTAAAGACAACATGCCGGTGTTTGTCTTTATATACAGTATGACCTGCCGTCTCCGGTGTCCTCTCATGTTATAGAATATATGATGTTTATGAGCTAGAAGAGGTCGATAATTTAGTGCAGAGACAGAGATGGTGATAATAGAAGCTCTGCTGTGAGGAAAATCCTTCAACGTGATATGATGATTCTTTTTTTATTGTTCCCATATTGTTTTTACGACAGAAAAACAATGAAAATGTTGGAAATAACAACCAAATGTTCTTTCAAAAGACAAATCCTCCATGTCTGGAGGTACAGATGGTCTGGAAGTTGATGTAATTGCAATGTTCATGTTCTGAGGGTCTCTTATGCAGCTCAGCAGTTCACTTTTTGCTACAGGCAAACTTGCCGTTTCATTTGAGGCGTCTCAGGATAAACCTCACAAAGTGTCTGATTCATGCAACCATATGCTTCAGATGCGATTCCTCCAAGACCTTGCATGCAGTGTTTTTTTAATAGGCTTGTTTATATCCCATGGGCTGATTTCTGTTAAAACTGACATATTTAAATTGGTTTCTTTTTGTTATATGAAACATAACGTCTAATTAAAACGGTCTTGGAAATGTTTATTTCAAGGACTATGCTGTTTTTCAAATAGCTATTTTGTGTGTGTGTAGAATTTATAGTTTTACCCATGTCCCATTTATTTATTGTGTATAATATCTATTTACTTATGTATTTATTGTGTGAAAATGTATATCTTCATCAAATGTCACTCAAATATAACAAATATAAGTTTTGTGGTAGCATTTTATTTTATAGTCCTGTTACTTTTTATGCAAAAAAGGGAAATAAAAATGTTTTTGCATATTATGCATATTATGATGTATGTATCAGTTTACATTTCCATTCATTACATTCATTTTGCCATTACTTGTAATAATAATCTAGTGAGATTTTTGATTGCACAAGGAGCCTGACAAAAGCCAGTGCTCCACACAGAGATCTGATCTCATCATCATCCCTATGATGCATATATTTCCACTTTTGGACATTGCTATAGAAAATATGTAAATCTGAAAACTGGGTCCACTGGGTCAAAAGTGCCACTGGTTGGAGAAACACCCGTACATGCACTAATCTGTTGTTACACCAGTTTCATTATGACTTTTTCTGGCATATTATACCCTATTGTGATTTTTCTCTGGCTTGCACGAGTAGCTTTGTCCTTGGTTTCGCTCTACAGCCTAAAAAAATCTAAAGAAACAAGAATGGCAAAAGAACAGCCATCATTCTCCTAAATAACACACATTGGTCCTTCTGTAGCTGTGCTGCAAATGTCTTCTGGCCAGAGAGCTGTTCCATTCGTCAGTGGAAATGGCCCTAAAGACTACATACAATGTACATTCAAGTGCAGTTTATTCTTCTTGCAACAGGGACGCAATGACACTTCCAACATCCAATCCGATTATTAAAATGGCTCCTCAAGCCACTCGTGTGTGGTGTCTTTTATTTTTTCGATTACTGTCATATCTAAGGCAGTAGCTCAGCAGCTGATGTCAAAGAATCCATTTTAAAAGCTTTGACCTTAACAGAATATGCCAGCAAATGGAGATTGGGCGTCTCCAATGACATTTTCCCGGCTTAGATAATACAATGGCTATAAAACCTATTTGGAATCACCCCTCACGGTTGTGGATTAAGCTGCCCTGCTTGATGAATTTCCCGCCTTAAATCTATCCAAGTGAAATTTTCTTTGGAGCTTGTGCGGATGTTGTACTCTTTAGGGGAGAATTAGCTGGATCTGGTGACTTTTGACAGGATTTTGGAAGCGTTCACGACCCAACCATTTTTACACTTTTGAAAATGGGTGAGTTCAGATTTTGGGTTCCTGGAAATGGGTGAATAAAACAAAGGTTTTAGGTAAAACAAAAATAGTTAACTTGTAATTGGAAGTTTATTTATATAATATGCAAATTGTGAATACAATAAAATGTTTTATTGATTGACTACTCTGCCTACGAAGTATTTCACACAAAATGATATCTATATCTATTTCCTCTCAGATTTCTAGCATACTGGCTAGTTTATGTTTAAGGCTTAGTATCATTTGTCTCGTCTTGGTTTGTCTGCAGCATCATTCGAGCGTTGAGGCCTCTGAGCTCATTGAGTGACATTATTGAGTTTCACTGTGGCTGTTTTTGACACGGGGCTTTATTGAAAAATCCTGAGACCGTTTTATCGAAAGGACGTCACTTTAAGAAGTGTCGAGATGGCCGTGCTGGAGAATCTATATCTAATAGGCCAACACAGAGCAAACACAATTGGGAAAAATCAATGCCACTTTCACATCTGTAAAACATTGGACATACCTAAAGCACTGCAGTCTGTAGGTTTTCATCAGAATGAAGAGTGCTTGAAATGTTGCCAGGCTTTCTTGAGGGATATTAATATACTGTTGGTGTTAATGCATTAATTAGCATTATTCTTGATTCTTGATTCTGATTAGTCTATTGCTGCATTCTCTAGTCAGATATTTTTATAAAGTGACCGCTCAACTGAAGACTCTGATGTCTCGGTCTTCTGTTCTCAAAGCTTTGCTAGTTTCATATCGCTCAGCGGTCCCATATATTAAACAGTTAGCTTAAATCAATATTTAAGCTGCATTTATTTATTCATGTGTTAAGCAACAACATATTAAATAGGATCGATCGATCGGTCTTGCCTGTCTGACTAAGAAAAATTTAAGGGGCATTAGATTACTGTAAAATTTAGTTTTTGCAAGTTAAAAAGAACAAGTATCTTAAGCCCAATTCAGACAGTAATTGTTTCTCACATGGACGTCTGTAAAAATACATTTACATATCACCTCAGTGATAAAACTCATTGATCATTGATTCGGATAAATTTTAGTTGAGCACAGTTTCTTTTTAGTTTCATGTTACATCTTGTGTTGTAATGCATGTTATTGCATTATAACCACAGCTGTTTTTTGTTGTTGTTGGTATATATATATATATATATATATATATATATATATATATATATATATATATAGCCTATATATATATATATATATATATATATATATATATATATATATATATATATATATATATATATATATATATATATATTATATATATATCAATCTGTATCGCCCTATACAAGATTCTGCAATATAATGTTGGGGTCCTTAGGTTTATTTTGAGAGGTAATGAGAGGTTGGCTGTACCTTCATCATTTACTTGTGCATACAAAGAGACTACACCTGTTTGTGATTCAAATGGCAGTGCTTTAGCTCAACAGGAAGTGGAGTGCTCAAGGGAAGCGTCTTGTAAGTTTCAAACCAGCAGGAGTGGACTGACCGCCTGCTCCCGCTCATCCTTCCCTCTCAGAGAGAGATTAAGAGAATCTGAGTTTGAGTCTGAGAAAACCACGAGAGGGAGAAAAACCAAGTGCGTAGAGATGAAAAGCTTGAGCTTTTGTCTCGGGTCGGTAGGGAGTCCCCATCCAGCGGTGACTTGGCGCCTTCTCCGCCCAAGTGTGAATGTCACTTTACTCTACGTGGGGGCTCTCATAGCCGCGGAAAACGATGCGATGTGAAGGGAGGGGCGATGGTCTCAGCTGATATAACCCTCAGGAGTGGCACATGAGACAGAGCATCGCAGCGAGTGGGTGGCAGCAAAGATCTGCCTGTTAACTCGGTGGCTGCGGGGTCATGGCCGGCGGTGTCGCGTGGGGTGCCACAGGTGGGGTGCTGCTCGGTTGGCACTGATGAAAGAGAGGAGTAATAGATCTGCACCCTTCCCCCAAGCCCTCTCTGTCCCAAAGCCACCTGAGCAAGTTTAACATCCCTCCGCTCTCCTCCCCTCTTCAAACCCCTACTGTGCCCTCCGTTTCATCTGCCTCCATCTGAGCGAAAGGGAATTAGACCCGTGTGAGAGAGTGTGTGTATATAAATTAGAGCCAAAAGTTTTAAATTATTCTCTGGGTTCATTTGTTAGTATGCTGGTTGAGTGTTAAAGAATAATATCCATTTTCTTGAATAACTATTATGAAAGCGATATAAATGGTATATTCGTTTAAAAGACATGTATAAATAGCAATTTGTGTGTTTGCACTAAAAAAAAAAAAAAAAAAATTCAATCTCGAAATAAAATTTGGAGTACATTTAAAATGAAAATACCGTTTCAGTCTTTCTAATTGAAAATGTAGAGTTTATGTAACCTGATTTTTATTTATTATTTAATGGTTCTGACACTGGACCTGCATTTCTGGCTTGTTTTTCATGAAAATACAACAAAAATGAATGCAATTCTAAATGTCATCCAGACAAAGCACACATATCAACACGAGAGCTTGCTGTTTATCCCATGTGCAAAAATTTGACTTACAATGTCCCCAGTCGACCACTGGCCCATTAGGAGTCCATCAAACTGATGTGTAAAAACAGCCCCCTCCACCCATCCCCTCATGCTATCATGAATCCCACTCGCCCTGGCACAGACCCTCTTTGGGTATGTGGAGAAATTCAATCAGATGCTTAATTACATCTTAACACAGGTTCCTCGCAGCTGGCTCCTATTCCCCTGCTTCTGATTAAGGGGATTAGAAAAATGAAATTTAGCAGCGGATTTGCATACTGCCACTGAGAGGGAGCCGCCAGCACATGTCTCCGGATGCTGTTGGGTTGTCTCGCCCGGCCAGCCGTCGATCCATGTTTTTTCTTTCTCTCTCCGCCCCTGTAATCCTTCAAATGAGCCATAGGTAAAAAATAGCTGCTGTCTCGCGCTGCTCAGTCAGTGCGTGTGGATTATTAGAGTTTGTGATTATACAAACCCTCTTTTGTGTTATTGGGATTAGTGTGGGTTTTAGAATTGTTTATTGCTGTGTTAGTTTGATAACTTCAAAAAGCTTTAGTGTTTTTAGACTCTGTTTTTTGGATGGAAATTTAATTTCTCATACTTTTGGATTTTATTTTGCAGTAGCATATTGCAGTTAATCTTTATGATGACAATTACTTCTAAAATTTGCAATCTATACTGTACATGAAGGGATAAGTTTCTCCTGATGGTTGTTTGGACCCCATTGAATAATTAACCCAAAAATGAATATTCTGTTAATTATTTACACACCCTCATGTCGTCAAGTATCTCATATGTAGTAAACCAAGTATGGTTTGCGTTCTTCCGTGAAACACACAAGATGATATTTAGAGAATTGTATCTTTTTTTTTCTCTCCATACATCAAAAGTCAATGGGCTTGATTTGCAGTGTTTTTCAGAATATCTTTCTGTTGTGTTCTGCAGAAGACAGAAGAGTTATACAATTCTGGAACAACATATAATGAGAAATGTTCATTTCTGGTGTGAATTATCCTTTTAGCTAGCAATTTAAAAGTCATTGGGGTACAGACTTGCACTTCTGTGTTAAAATTGTAGGTGTTATCGTCCTCTTAAATATTAATTGCAATTACAATTCTATTACAAAATAAATCCAAAATTACATTTTCATTTTATGGTCCAGATTAAACTCCAAAATGAGAGTCCTACTCCTTATATATAATAATACTAAAGTTCTTTGAGTGAATTTTCATTTTATTTTATTGATAAAGAACAAATAATGTGTTTCAATGTTTAAATGCTCATATGATCTGGACAGCTTTCATCAGAGTCAAACTTTATAAATTGTAGCAAAACTTCGCTTTGTTCATGGGGTGCATGTGAAACCCTTTGATGAAATATAACGAGAAATACAGCATTGGGTTACTTGGATTCAAAAGGATCAACTATTATCCCGATTGTTTTATTCACAGCGGCTGAACTAAGCCAGTCCCGCGGTATAAAGATCTCACCCTCACCATTGATCCTCCCTAAATGATTCCTCTGCTCCTCTTCGAGGGCTTACGGGCTTATTAATGAAAGCGAGGTCGTCGCCAGACAGTGTCGGCGCTGTGTATTCCCGCTCACCCGGGGTATTTGCATTATGGATGTATGTATATTTACTTACCCCAATTATCCGCCCCATGCACTAAAGGAGCCATTTTGGATGTTAATTTGAAACAAACCGCATCAATCATTCACATTTTGCTTTTTGAAGAAGGAGGGTAATTAGTCCCAATGAAACTCTATGATTGCCTGTTTAAGGTGGAGGTGAAGCTCGGGTCGTCTGGTCAGTGCGAGGCGGTGCTGCCCTCTGTTGGTCGGAATAAATTGATTCTGAGCGGTGAACAGAACTCCTTTGTTGTTAAATAGACTCTAAGTGAGATGCTGCCATCTACTGTTTTTAGAGGCGAATTACAACCGCAGATTGTAGACGGAAAAGAGAATGCTAAAGAACCTCACTGACCCTCACTTTATGATTAACTGGAAAGTTTTTCAGAGAACACGCAGTCATTGAAAAAATGCCTTGAAGAGCACGATCCTTTGAGGAACCCAAGGCGTTTTTATTCAAAGAGAGCTTTTTGAAGAGTCATTTGCAATTGAAAGGCTCTACTGGGAGCGAAAGGTTCACTGAAGTGTATTTTTCAGCCATATCTAAAGATTCAGAGAGTTAAAAGAGATCTCTCCTGCTCTCTGTGTCAGTGGATATATTGATACAAGTCTGATAAGATAATGATTTCTTTTTGACTAGGCTCATTTAAAACTACATGCATGATTTATTTTTAAACAGCTGCAGTTGCATCAAACACCGGCACTTTTTAGTAATGCATCCCACACCACACAGGAGTCAGGAGTCCTTCAGTGCTGTGCATAAAATACATAATATATGCAAAAGTAATACTTACTAAAAAAGTTTGGTATTTTGAGGTTTTCTCTGCTGTGGCGTTGTTGTGCTGCTTACAGCATCAACACTGCCATCTGCTGGTCGGAACACGTGTAGCCTAATGTAAAACAGTTTCACTTTGCATTTTGATCATCTACTTGTTGTTTTTTTCAGTTCAAAATACTGTTTTGCTGATTATTATTTATTTTTTTAAAATATTAAAACCAATGCATTTATAAATAAAGGCAGTACAACAAATATTTTGAAGAATAATAAATAGCCTACATAATGTCAATTCTATAATATTATTTGGTTACACTTTATTTTAAGGTGTCCTTGTTACAGTGCAATTATACATTTAAGTGCTGAGTAATATTAATTAAGTACATGTACATACTATTTGGTTAGGTTTTGGATTAGGGGTTGCCTTATGGTTACTTAATTATATAGTTATTATAATGGTGCATGTAACGTGTAACAGGTAAAGTGTTACCTAATATTTTTGTTAAATTGATGAGAGACCTTTCATTATAAAACGGGGGATAAAATGTGCTTTCTATCATCCTGGAAATATTGTCAACATTTTTACATACTAATAGTAGACTTTTTTTCTTCTTGAGGTGAAATGTGAATATAATAAAGATTCTTCAATAGTGAAATCAAGTAAATATTTTTTCCCCTCAATATCGCCCCCTGATGGTAATCAAAATTTGATATAAAGCAAATTAAGCCGATACAGGTCAGAAAATATTAAAACCTTATATCAAACTGGAATGCTTCACAATAAATGTATTTTCTTTATTACTGTGATTAATTTAAGCAAGTAAATTAAACCTCACATGAGCACAAAAACATACCCAGAGGAAAAGAGAGAGAGAGAGAGCATTAGCTGTAAATCTGTTTAGTTCCTGTAGATGCAGACGTGCGTCCTCCAGCTGTAATTACTCTTACCCAGCACAGAGCAGTGAAGAGAGAGAACAAAACCAAATCTGTTGTGTGGGCCGCTCACGCAGCGAAGGCAGTAGTAAATCTGCCCCTGCACATCGCAGTCTCTCTCTATTATATAAGACAGCAGACGAGGCAGGAATCATTCCAGCAGGAGAGGAAGAGTTTTACACTTCTTCTGCCTCATCACTTCATTCGGGGCGAGTCATCAGTCTCAACACTCTATTTTCAAACCTCTGAAAGAGCGATACTTGTTTATGGGTGAGGGAGTTCGGGCATATTTAATTAGTTATGGGATATACTAACCAGCCAGTTAGTTGTAATAGTGAATGTTGACTGTATACGGGGTTTTTTTTTTTAACCTTTGTTGATGAATTACAGTGATAATGCATGTTATATAACTTGTTTAGGGGTTGACAAGCTTGGGTGACCAAATTACATTTCCCTTATTTCCTTGTGGCAGCACAAGATTGCTAATTTGCATAAATCCAAAGTTTCTTTTTTTTTTTTTTATGAAAAACATTTTCTGTCCCCAAGAGTTTTTCTGAAAACAGGAATTAACTCTTGAACTCTGGAGACCAGGTCATCAAGTTCTTACCCACTACTTTTACAGATTGTAAGAAAAGAAAAAGGTGACCCTTCTCTTTGTCTCTAAATGAAGAAGAAAGGCTTTGTGTAGGGTAAACTATAAAACTGCTCTGTATAAGCTAACAAGGCTCATGATTACAGTGCTCACCTCATGAGTAATGGCTGCTGTTTGCCTGGTCTTGCATGCATTAACCTTCAGCCCACACACATCAGCTGTTAATTGATTCTGGGTCTCTGGGTCTGTTTCAGCCGCTCTGAGGGAGGGATGCAGCTGATTGATTGGAGGGACAGAGCTGGTGTAACGTGGGCTCCCCGGGGCATATCGGTTGTGATGGCCGGCCCTTTCTTCTTAAACAATCCTTAATAAGAGTTCCCAGACTTTACAGTTTCCACACTTTTACAACTTTTAGAATGATGTAATATCAACTTTGTTTGTTTTTGTTTTTTAATTAGAGAATCCTCTAGAGCTCTTTAATTTGTTTGTTTTCATATTTGCAAATGAAAGAAAAATAAACATAGTTTATGCATAGTTAACTGTAAAAAAAAAAAAAAAAGGTCTCCTCTATGAAACTTTGTTGTTATATTGCACTTTTTAATCCAACCATGTCCTCCTAAAGTTAATTTTGCTGTTTTAATTTTTTCTTTGGATTTTTTTTTTTTTTATCATTCAAATTTCTAAACAGGATATAACATTTTGTCAGCATTCAGAACATGATTTAACATTTTAGAATGATTTCTAAAGGACCATGTGACACTGGAAAATAGAATAATAATGCTGAAAATTCAACTTTGCTTCGCAGGAAAATAATACATTTTAAAATATATTCAAATAGGAAACAGTTGTGTTTAATTATATTAGTATTTCACAATATTACTTGTCCTCATTGTATTCTGAGCAGCCTTTTTAACCCCCTTTAGAATTTTTTATAATGTCGTACAAATTTCTGAAACCTTTTGAAGATATGATTCAAATCAAATACTGTAAGACCTTAAAATACTGGAGAATTCATTAAATCCATTGCTAATACTCACTGATGCTGTTAATTTTGCAACCAGAAATGATGTCACTTCCTGCAGCATGATGCCATTTTTTTGTAAAACACAAATTGATTATGATTACAACCGTAAAACATAGGCTGCATCCGAAAACTGAAAAATGCTACCTTCGGAGGATGCATTCCAAGGTAGGAAGACATCAAGTCACGTTTGAAATCAATGTCAAAAACGCTGCCTGCAAAGTCATTGCCTGATTAGACAGCAAGGCAGCAAGTCACCTGCCTAAGTTTTCGGATGCAGCCATAGACTGTAAAAAAATATGGACGTAGTGTCCGTGATGTTACCCATAGACTCCTCAATAGCTGTTTTGAAGCCTAAAGTGTGCAGAGCGGGCCGTCGCCATCTTGGCAGCGCGTCACCGCGCAACTCTCCCGGACAATTGAAAATGGGCAAAAAGGCGGGAGCTGATTGCTGAAGCCACGCCCACCTAGCGCGACAGCATTTTCAGCAGCGGCAATCCACCTGTCACTCAAGTGGCCACGCCCTTAATTATGCAGAACATTAAGTCTTAATGTAATTTAAACGGATGAGTTATAAAAAAATTCTTATGTATGTAATTGTGTATATTTCAATTTTTGGTTCTGCAGTTAAAACTATTATCTGTAATAAGATCACAGAGTGTAGGTCAATATACACTTGGTGAAGCCTCATATATATTTTTTACAGCTCAGATGATGGATTGTAAAAGGAGGCGCGAACAGAGGAAGAGATTGAAGGAAGGAGGAGACACTGGATTTTCATTTGCTCCTTGTGTGTGTGTGTGTGTGTGTGTGTTGGCAACTGAGCATCTCTAAATCACAACTGTGGACAAGGTCAACTGAAGAATAACTCATTGGTTTTTGTATGGAGGCCACGGCCCGCTGCTGTTTCACTTAATGCTTCCAGCCTTACAAGACACTTTTTACATTTCAAATAGGTGACATCCTGCCAAAAAAACACTGAACAGTTTCACGCTCATAATTCAGTTGATTAATTAATTCACTTCAGATCACCTTGTTTAAAGAGACGTCGAATTTCCTTCACTTGTAAATCTTTATATTATAGATATCTTATCCTATTTTTGGCCAAGTTTATATATTATTGTTATGAAGTATTCCTGTATCGTGTACATAAATTGTCATTCTGTTTTGTTCTCTGTTGACTATTTTAACAAACACGTTACGGTTTCTCTTTTCGTCCTCCTCGTGGACAGGTCTGTTCTCAGAGTTGCTGTATTACTTGCGAATGGCATTATAATGGTAATGTGGCATCTATGGTATCAAAGCAGGCCGCAGGGTCCTTGGCTTCCTCATAAAAGTAATTACATGGTAGGAGTAATCATTAAAGTTTCATCAAAGCAGGGCTTCATCAGCCGCTAATGTAAGCTCATTTACTTTTTCCCCATATTTTCAAGCTATCAATAAACGAAGAAAGGGCTTAGAGCATCATCCAGCACCGTCTAAAGGATCTAAAAGGCATCTGAAGGTGTTGATGTCCATCTCCATTCATTTCACTTGATCAAAGGAACAAGCTGAAATTCAGCTAAATCGATTTTTATCACACTTCATCAAGCAGATGTAATCATGTGGTGTAGTGTTTATCCAGAAGCACAGAGCATTCCCCTGATGTAAGTATATGATTCATGTTTGGTTACTCTCTGTGTGTGCAGAATTATTATTAAAAATAATATGCAGCAAAGAACGTATGCAGAATGTTCTCCAGTGGTTAGTTAATGATGTTCCCAGAACCAAAGATAAAGAAGCACTTTTTCATTTAAAGTGTTCATGTCTGCATGTATGAATGTGCATGGAAGATTCAAAGTGCTGTTTTGTGTTGTACACATGTTTGTGTGTGAACAGGTGTGTATGGACAGGTGTGTGCCGTCTGTGGCAGTGGGCGGTGCTGTTTGAGGCCTGTGTGGAGCTTGATAGACATGCTTGAGTTGCACAGACAGCTACATGAGAGCATGCTGGGAATACAAAAGGCAGTGTTATGCTGACCTTAAAATCATGTCAAGCGACAGTGACTAGTGTAATATAATGAGATCCTTGCAAAAATATATACAATACCATTCAGAAAATTTGGAGTTGGCAAGATTTTGAAAGAAGTCTCTTATGATCAAAAATGCTACATTTATTTAGTTAAAATACAGTAAGAAACTGTAATATTATTAAATATTATTGCAGTTTAGAATAACTTTTGCTTATTGTCATTTTTGACTACAGTCTTTGGCGTCACATGATCCTTCAGAAATCCTTATAACATGCTGATTTGCTGCTCATTTCTTAGCATTATCAATGTTGAAAACCATTGTGCTGCCTTGTAGTTTTATGGAAACCATTTACAAAGCTATTTGGAATTTATGAAGTTTAAAAGACCAGCATTTATTTCAAATATAAATCTTTTAACACTGCAGAAAGTCCTTACCATCACATTTGATCAATTGAATGCATCTCTGCTAAACAACAACAACAACAAAAAAACACCTCACTGACCCCAAACTTGAAATGGTAGTGTATGTTGTGCTTGCATTTTTGTTTTATTTGTATTTAATCATTTATTTTATGGATCACATTGCATATCAGTAATACATAAATTAAAAATCAAAATATGCTAAAATAGAAAACAATTGTTTTATATGGTAATAATATAATACAATATCCCTAAATGCAGCCTAGGTGAGCGTAAGACATAATACCGAACCCAAACTTGATGTTGTTAGAAAATGTAAGTATTGCAAATATTTGTATATATTAAAATATATATATATAAAGAAATCACAGAAGTAGGAGGTTCCCAGGAGGACTGTGTAGAGCATTACTGTATGAGCCTCTCTCACATCAGAGAAGCTGTAACTCGCCTGACAAGAGCTGCTTTAATGGAACGTTTGCCACTTGTTAGCTTGAATTGACTTTCTCTCTTCTACACACACTCTCTCTCTCGCTCAGTTGCCGTGGCTGCAGGACTCAGCCATCCACTTTTGATTTATCTGCTGTTCTCATATCAACAGAAGCTTCTCCCTGGTGCCTCAGACCGGAGGAGTAGCAGTGTGCCGATATCTCTCTGACACCTGGCCATGCCGTTCAGCGACAACTCTTGTCTGCTGTGTCCAAATTGGATTTCAGCTGGAGCTAGAGCGCGTCTAGAGAGCCGCAGCTCGGCTGGGGTGGTAGTAAATATTCTGGAGTGACTGAGTGGGATGAAAAGATCAATATTGTGCTGCTGATTTCTTGTGTCATCATCTTCTGGTGTTAAAGTAGCAGCGTGCAGTTTGTAGCGACTCCTCTGAAGGGTTCAGGAGCGTCTTGGCTGGAGATACAGCTGGATGTGATGTGATGTGAAGCTGCGTGTGGATCTTTCTCTCTGGAGACGTACTGGAATGAGGGCAGGGCTGCTGTTACCTATCACCCTTCTGCTGCTGGGGGTCTGGACGGCACTCGGGTTTGGCTGGGATGGGGAAAAGCCAGGACGAAAAAAGGGTGGGTGGAGATGGAAAGGGGACAGGTCTCGTAAGTAACCGTCCTGCTCTCAATCACTCCCTTTTCATCTTCAGCACATAAGAATGTCTTGAGTCACATTTTGGAGCGTTCCTGTGGCCTGTTTTTGCAGGATTTTACTTTTTACTTTAGTACTATTATTGCAGTGCAGTGCTTTTCTTTGGATCTGTTGAATGTCTTCAATTGATTACCATCGTAGGTTTTGTTTAGTGTATTTTGTTTAGCAACATTTTAATACCCCTGAATGAATGTTAGATATATTTGAAATTGATTTCACAGATTTTCCTGTAATTTAGTTGTACGAATGACATTGCAAAACTGTGGTGAACCATTTGACTCATTTTCATTGGCAGAGTACACTATAAAAAAACATGTTTTAAAGTTGTGAATAAAACTAATTATTAGAGTACTTCTTTCAAGAAAATACTATTTCAGTCTTTGAAATTCAAAATTGACTTACTAATTTTTTCTTTTAATGGTATAACAAAATAACTGCCAATGTAGTGTCAAAATGTAGACTACCTTTTCAAAGGTTTGGGCTTGGTAAGATTTTTTAAATTCTTTTGAAATAATCTTTTTATGCCTGCATTTCTATGATCAAAAACAGTAAAAACCATAATATTATTAAATATTACTACGACTTAAAGCTGCAGTAGGTAACTTTTGTAAAAATATATTTTTTACATATTTATTAAACCTGTCATTATGTCCTGACAGTAGAATATGAGACAGATAATCTGTGAAAAAACTCAAGCTCCTCTGGCTCCTCCCAGTGTCCTATTGCCATTTGCAGGAATACATACGCTCCCCTTAAGAAACAACCAATCAGAGCTGCGGTCCGTAACTTTGTTTGTGTTCAAAATGTAAAAAAATTTATATAATAAGCAAGTACACCATGAATCCATTTTCCAAACCGTGTTTTTAGCTTGTCCTGAATCACTAGGGTGCACCTATAATAAGTGTTTATATTCGGACTATTTTAGATTGCTTCGGGGATACCGCGGCGGAGTAACCCAGTACCTTTGTGATTCTTCATAGACATAAACAGAGAGAAGTAGTTCCGGCTACATTTTTCTTCCGCAAGACGCAAGCAGTTCTGTTTATTAACCGCTAGAGCGTCAAAAGTTACCTAACGCAGCTTTAAAATAACTGTTTTCTATTTTAATATATTTCAAAACATAATTTATTCTATTGATGCAAATCTGAATTTGTCAGCTTCATTAATCCAGGCTTCAGGATCACTCGATCCTTCAGAAATCATTCTAATACTCTGATTTGATGCTCAAGTATAATTTCATATTTTTAGCTATGTGGAAAACAGTTCTGCTAAATATTTTTGTAGAAACTGATACATTTTTCAAACATATATTTAAGGGACTTTTAGGGACTATTTGGTGAGGATAACATTCAAAAGAAAACAATTTTTTTTAAATAGAAATCTTTTGTAACAATCTAAATGCCCTTTCCACCACTTTTGCTCAATTTAATGTGCCCTTGCTGAATAAAAGTATCCAAATGTCTGTTTCACTAAAAAATTTATTCAAGTAAAAAAGGGTTGTGAATGGCAATTTTCTCTGACTGTATTCAGCTTCACAAATGAGGTATTACACTCACTGAATGTTTTATGACAGATCGTCAGTACAGAACCAAACAGAGTAGTTTGTTGTCTATATTCTCCTTCTGCTTTTGTGAGTGATCAGTGATGAGCAGCGTGTGAGAGCCCAGTAAAAGCATGCACACTTAAGTTAAGACGTCCATTAGTGATGTTTAGATGCAAGTGCAGGGGATAGCAGGCCTGCTTATCATCAGAACTCTATCAACTCTTGGGATTGTCAGTAGACTCTTTGTGGTGACATTGATTGACTGCCAAAAAGTGTGTTTGGTGATTGCTGATCTGACTCTCAGGCTCTTCTATAGATAGCCTAGCACAGTGTTTCCCAATCCTGGTCCTGGAGAACCTTCAACACTGCACATTTTAGATGTCTCCCTATTCAAACACACCTGATTCAACTCATCAGCTCAATAGTGAAGACTCCAAGACATCAAATGTGTGTGTCAGATAAGAGAGACACCAAAAACGTGCAGTCATGGGGGTTCTCCAGGACCAGGATTGGGAACCATTGCCATAGCAGATGGCATTTTAATATTAAAAGTTGAAGTTATCGCATGCATAAATATTCAGTTATTTCAGCATCTCATTGAACAGCATTACACATATTGGTCCTGTTATATATTCGTGCGTGGACCAAATGTTCTCTGGTCAGTGTTACTGGCTTGCATACGTGTGTTAACCGAGGTCTTCATAAATCATGTGCTGGTTACTGTCTTTGTAGCTCAATGTGGTTTGAGTTGAGTTTCAGCATTGGGGTTCCATGTGGTTTCACACTTGCGACCATCTGTTTCTTGACCTTTTCTCTCTGTGAACTATGATGGTGTGAAAGCAGAGTCAGGTGCTCATTCATTCACAGGTGCACGCTGGAGATAAGCAGAGGAGTTTTATCGTCAGTTTTACTTAGTTTTATTTGGTTCACTTAGAGTATCATTTGCTGTTATAACAGACCAAAGGGTCAAGGAGGGTTAGTTTGAGATTTTCTTCCTTATGCTGCAAAATAACAAGCATCTGTTAGCCAAATTTAAACAAGATATTAATTTTTTTTTTTTTTTTTTAATGAACTTTATAAAATGCATTATTTGTGTCCACTATCCTGTGTTGATTCAGATTTGGAAAATGTAAAGCATAAATTGTCAATAGTCACTTACACCCATGTAGTTACAAACCTGTAAATGCTCCGTTCATCTTCGGAACACAATTTAAGATATTTTGGATGAAAACCTGGAGACTTGAGACTGTCCCATAGACTGCCAAGTAAATAACAGTGTCAAGTTCCAGAAAAGGTATGAAAAGTCGTTGTCAGAATACTCCGTCTTCCATCAGATGTGCGATCCGGGTTATATGAAGCAACGGGAACACTTTTTGTAAGCGAAGAACACAAAAATAATGACTTTATTAAATAATTCCTTTATCAAAGGTCTCTGTGTCACTCCATATCACCGTGCTGCATATGCTCCTCTGTGTCCTCCGCACCACAAGGATGTCATGGGAGTAAGTGATTAATGACAAAATTTTCATTTTGGAGTGGAGTAACCCTTTAATATTATGTAACATGTTTAGAGATAAAACTTTGTAAAGTGACATGGGTCATGATAAAGTTTTTTTCCCATTAATTTTCTCCATATGGACCAATATGAATCATATTTCAAATTTCGAATGAAGTACTTTTAATTAGTACTGTCAAACGATTAATCTTGATTATCGCATCCAAAATACAGTTTTTGATTACATAATATATGTGTGTGTACTGTGTTTACATGTATATATTTATATTCATATAATTTATATTATATATAAATATATTTAATATATAAACAGAATTTTTTCCTGAAATATATACATGCATGTGTGTGTATTTATATATACATAATCAATATACACAGTGCACACACATATTATGTAAACAAAACTTTTATTTTGGAATAGAGTACTTCAGTGATAATATAAAACTAAATGTGTATATTATAAAATGTGTCTGTTGAAAGAGTAGGCTGGCCAACTTCAGTGGTCACTGAGGGCCCTATCTTGCACCCAGCGCAATTGACTTTGTACACCGACGCATGTGTCATTCCTATTTTGCACCCGCGCAAAGCGCGCTTTTCCCTCCACAGAAGCACGTCGCTAAACTAGTGAATGAACTTGCGCTCCCTGGGCGGTTCAGCGCAAAAAAGGAGGCGTGTTCCGGCGCAAACGATCCCTGGTGCTATTTTGCTGTTCCATTAAACAATTGCGCCACTGACCAGAAAAAACCTAGTCTAAAGTCAGTGGCGCGTTGCGCGTTGTTCATTATGCTATTTTAAGGGCGCATGCTTGACCATAATGTATAGCGTGCACAACGCGCATACACTTTGCTCATGTAATCTACACAGATGCAACAGTTATTTTTGCAATTCATAAATTGTTACACTAAAAAATATTAACACGTGAGATGACGGAAATCATTGTGGTGTGCCACGAAGATGAGAAAAAATAGGCATAAATCTAGCTTACAAATTATTCAGGCTAATTGTAGTAATTAAGGATCAGACCTGTTGGCCAAATAGTGGCAAGACATATGTGTATATAAGGACATCTGACAAATTGTGGCTATTTCCTCCCACGCCTGTTTAACCGACGCTATTTTGGGTGGGTTTCTCCCATCCCCATACAACACAACTTCTCTGTCTTTCACTGCTCTTACAAGAACATCAGTTTCCACGGCTGTGAACCGCTCCTGGCGTGCGCCTGGTAAATACGCCACAATAATAGCAATCCATAATGGAACTTGCGCAACCTGCTTTTAAAGGGAATGTTGGATGAAGTTCTGATTGGTTTATTTCACGTAACGCCCAAACCACACCTATGATAATGAAGCTACTTCAGACCAACCCATTTTAGATTTGCGCCGGGCGCAAGAGCCATTTATCCCGCCGGGAAAATAGCAACAGCGCCGAGACCCGCCCACAAAGTTACTTGCGCTTCGCGCTTTGACACTTGCGTTTCAAGATCGTTAAAATAGGGCCCTGAATGTTCATAACTGTTATAACCCTTCAAATAAAGATTTTATACTACAGTGGCAGAAAAATTACTAACTGAAAATGAAATGCTGTATGATTTAACTGAAGAAAAACATCATATGTGTGAAATTTATCAGTGGTGTTCCTCTGGGACCTATCCTCGGCACATTTTCATTTTGATTTACCACAGTGTTGTTTTCTACTTTATAAGCTGATTCTCTTTTACTAATGGCTACACTACAAGCTGAGAGCTTTTTAAAATAAAATGAGCATCCCTCCATTACCTATCAGTGTTCAGGAAGTGGTATCTGATGTGCGGTCTAATGATGCTCGCTCATAAAACGTCCATTTAGTCGCACATGCTCTATGCTGCAATTACATGCATGAGCACAGCTCACCTTTAAAAGCGATAACGTCAGCCATGCTCAGCAGCTGGGCAGGTCGCTGTCATAACCTGTAAACTCAAATGCATTGTTAACCAGATGAACACAAACAAAACACAATTCTAGCTTGGGTTTTATACAAGGAGAAACAGAAAGCGGACAGAGGACGAGGTGCATTGGGAAAGTGTGGATGGATGATAAATAAAACAAACATCCTGTCAGGTCTTGTTGAGACAACAGAGTGAATATTTGTTCCTTCTGCCTAGAGTGTTCTGTCTAAAGTGAGGTGGATTTCCCTCGGTGGTTGTTGTATAAATGTGTCATTTCAGTAATGCTGGAAACAACATTAACTCATCAAATGAAGAAAAGGACACGATTATGTTTGTGAAAGCTCAGGGAATGGGTTTGCTAAAGAAGTGAGGATAAGGCAGATGCTGTCATAAAAGTTTTCTGTATGTCTATTCGGACTGGCTCTCTCAAGGTTGCCTATATAATGTCTTGCATTACAAGTCCTTCAAACTGCTAATTTATCTAAATGTGTACAGTATGAAGTATACACTTTTTTACAATTTCACTTATACCTGCTTCTACTTCTACTTTGTGGAATCGACTTTGAAATACATTTTTAAAATTTCAGAGTCAAGTCCATGTTCTTATTCACTGGAGAGCTATATTGTGATGGGTACTAATGCTTACTAAAGACATATTTGAGCTTTTTGGTTCACAAGGTCACAGTTTATATGTTTTTTGGCTTTCATTTTCTGTGTGTCTCTATGTGTTGTAGAATAAAGGCAAAGTAATCATATTAGTTTAGCTTGAAAAGTACACACAAATGTTTGGAGTCTGTAAGATTTGATTTTAAAGAAATTAATATATTTATTTAGAAATTATATTAAATTGATTGAAAGTGATCATTACAAAGACACTTTATATAATGATGAACAATATATCAAATAATTTATTAAACAAAATAATCTTTTTGACCCTTTCTGCTCATCAAAGAATCCTGAAAAATTAAAAACAAAACAAAACAA